>NW_006408694.1:4493348-4497061 GCF_000296735.1 Chrysochloris asiatica | reverse complement strand
CTGACAGTGTTTCTCTGCTATTTGTAAGGTTTTCAGTGACTAAATATTCAGAAGTAGTTCATCACTCCTTCTTCTTAATCTGTCTTCATCTGGAACTTATCCACCATGGGTGACCCAGCTGGTATTTAAAATACAGGTGGCATAGCTTTCAGAATCACAGCAACTCACAAGCCACCACAGTATGACAAACTGACAGACAAATGGTGGTTGTTTGGTTTTAAGTGGAAACTGTCACTTTAAATTTCAAGGAGATATGTGTGCATGTGTAGTAGAACCCTCCAGGAGTGGAGGTGGGGTGTCCATTCACCCAGGCACCCTCTCTAGTCACCAGAATGGAGGTGTGCAAACAGCAAGAGACCAATAAACAGATTCCAAAAAACAATGTCCTCACCTGTATCTCCGCGGTTTTGCCAGGCATTCGTGGCTGTTCTGATCTTTCCCCTGCTTGGTCTTTCCCAAGATGGCGGCTCCGGGAGCAGCTGAGTGTATAGCTTTGTCCAATTGTTACAAGAAGACAAGGTCCGAACAGGGGAAAGAAATCACTCGACCACCAGTGCTATTGCAGGAAGAGGCTTTATTGCCGGCAGAGCATCAGTGGACTAATGTCCCAATTTGTGAAGCTCTGTTGTGCCAGAGTATAGTCAAGTCCCCCTGCAGCTAATCCTTAGTGGACCCCAACCCCAAGTCCCAAAGCTCTGTTTGTGCCACCTCCTACATCTGTACTTGGCCCAACTATAGCTCATCATAGGTTATTATGCCATCACTGGCCCCACTGGGCCATGCATATAGTGTGGGAGACTCCTATTTGCCCTTTACTATGACCAATAAATACTACCTTGGTAATAAATGAAATAGTAACTATATGTTCATTCAATAAACCAAATGGTTCTAAGCATCATTGAACTATATTTCAAAAAGATTATAAAATATAATCTCAAACTTTCAGTTTTCATCTTAAAAACAAAACAAATTTACTATAGTAAAATTTTCATATTTTATCTATTGTTATAGTCATGATTATTCTTCTACTGTTTACCATACTACATGTACAATGGTGTTGTTTGTCGTGTGTTATCAAGTTGATTCAGACTCATAGAGCCTATGTATAGAATTCCCCTGGTTGTAATCTTTACAGATGTGGCAGGAAGCCACATCTTTCTCTCACAGAGCAGCTTTAGATTCGATTGCTGATCTTGCTGTTAGCAGCACAACTCATAATCCACTCCACTACCAGGGCTCCTTTACTCAATACAATAGAGGATTTCAACTGTTTTATGGGCTGTGAAGATGATAAGAGATCCTAAGTGAGCTTTTCAGGGTTTCATATAAAAAATGTGTCATACAATCTTTTAAAAAATATTTTAGTTACTTAGCTTTTATACATATTGGTAACTACTAATTAAACTTATTAAATTGTAAATTAAACTTATTAAGTTACTAACAGAATAGTGATGCTATTTTGATAAGCTAAAAGTTTGAAATTAAGTATGTGGCAAGAAGTTGCAGCACTGCATCAAGGTATAAGACTATATTATATATAGTCTTGCAGCAAAGATTACTCTTTCCAGGTTTATTCAGGTTCAGGGAAAGAGCTCAGCTATTGAAAGAACTGCTTCAGACACATTTAAAATCTAGAGTAAGCACTGTATGAGAAAGACTAGATTGTCAGAGGACAGCTCCTGGGGACCTATATAATCATGTGGAGGATTTCTGACTTAATACAAGAACAAGAAAAGTCAAAGAGGATAGATTTAGGAAGCAAGATAAATACAAACATGTGGCTCCATACAATAAGCACTGCTAATCACGAGGTCTGTGTGCGAGTCTGCCTGTGACTTCTCCAGGGAAAGATGAGGCTTTCTGCTCCTGCTAAGATTTAAAGCCTCGGAAAACTTATTCAGGGTTGCTATGAGTTGGAAATGATTTAATGGCTCTTAACAACACTAGTTGTTTATTCTGGGGTCCTGGTATGGCTCTGTAGGATAAGCAGTGGACTTATTCTACTTACATTCCTCGTAAACCCTATTCAGGGTTCCTGTGAGTCAGAAAATGACTCAACAGCAGTTAACAACACTGCTTTTTCTACTGCCTTCATTATTGGAAAAAGACAGCTGATGTTTTTGATATCAAAACTTGCCTCTTATGCTTATATTTTTCTTTTACTTCACCCACTATACAAATATTTAATACTTCAAAAAATCTGGCTTCCTGAAAATCAAGTTTCTTACTACCCGCTTAGACTTCCGGGCTAATAACCTTCTTAAAAGAACATGAAATGAGAAAGGTGACATTCTATTATCAGTGTTTTTCCATTTGAAATAAAGGAACACTCCCTCCTCTAGAAGCCAACTGAACTGATAAAAATGTCCCTAAATATCCTTCACCCCCACAGAGCCAACTCCAATTCATAGAAGAAATGTCTTTAAAACATATTGAAATGCACGCTTTCTTACCCAAGAGAGTTTTTAGACTACAGCTTCTATTTGAATACAGATTTTATATTGCAACATCAGTTAAAATTGAAAATGCATATTTATAAACTACGTAAGTTTTCCAGGCTGATGGTTTTATATTTGGCTAGATTTATTGTCTAAACTGCATGTGCAATAGTAGGAAACTATAAAACTGATCAAATGATTTGCCTGAGAAACTGAAGATGGTAAATTACCAGTTTCACCACACAAGGAATAAATCAGGATAAGCCTTAACACCTCTGATCATGTGTCTAATTAATCATGGCTTCTAGGTTCCAAGCTGTGGAGTCCCTTGGTGGTGCAAAGGATTAAGCACTCAAATACTAACAGAAAGGTTGGTGATTTGAATCCACCCTGAAGTGCCTTTGAAGAAAGACCTGAGGATATACTTCTGAAAACCACAATCTTGACAATTTTAGCTTGTGAAGTGGTAGCTAGGCGGTCCCCAGCCACCTCACATAGGTCGGGTCAGGGACTGGGTTGCCAGCTGAACTCAACTAGGAATGCACCAGCATTCATGTTGGCATCCAGCAACCAAATGAGTCTTGCCTTATTCTTCTGTAAATGGATTTCCAGTTATGCCAGCACTATTTATTGAGGATCAGCTGACCTTGTTGTGGCTGCTGCTAAGTGCCGTTTAGTTGGTTCCAACTCATAGCAACCCTGTATAGCGTTTCTGAGGAGTGGCTGGTGAATCTGAAGTGCCAGCCTTGAAGTTCAAACCACCCTTGTGATCCTGTGCTTATCTTACAGTACCACCCCAAGATTCCCATCTGATTTTAGGTGAATGGATTTACTTC
Source organism: Chrysochloris asiatica (assembly GCF_000296735.1). Classification (NCBI taxonomy): domain Eukaryota; kingdom Metazoa; phylum Chordata; class Mammalia; order Afrosoricida; family Chrysochloridae; genus Chrysochloris; species Chrysochloris asiatica. The sequence goes on along the minus strand of NW_006408694.1, from coordinate 4,493,787 downwards.
TAGGTTCTCAATTCTGCTCCATTGATCTATGTGACTCTTGTAACAGTATCAGGCCATTTTGACTACGTTGCTATATACTAGGTTTTGAGATTAGGCAGTGAGAGCTGTCCTGGTCTGTTCTTTTTTTAAAATAATGCTTTGCTTACCCAAGGTCTCTTTCCTTTCCATATAAAGTTAGTGGATAGTTCTTCTATCTCTTTAAAGAATGATGCTGGAATCTAGATTGGGGTAGCATTATAGCTATAGAATCCTTTAGGTAGCATTGACATTTTCACAATCTTAAGCCTTCCTAGGAGTCCTGGTGTCCTATGGACTAATGAGCTGGACTGAAAAGTTGGTTTGAACTTCAAGGTTAGAGGTTCAAATTCACCAGATGCTCCTCTGAAACTCTATACAGGGTGGCTATGGGTCAGAACCAATTTGACGGCACTTGACAACA
>NW_006408694.1:4492075-4493129 GCF_000296735.1 Chrysochloris asiatica | reverse complement strand
AATACATTTAAATGAAAGTGCATAATGGTCCTGAGTCAGTTTTAAAAGAATAAAGGGGTCCATAAAAGAAAATGTAAGAAATTGCTGCCTTGCACATATATAGAAACTGTGCCATCCCATACAAAATAAAGAAAACAATGTAAAATTATGGACTAAGTGAAGTAAAAGATGTAGAGAAGTAAGAAATGATAATCAAATGAAAATATTTTCCCCTCATTTGGCTGGTTCTTTCAGCAAAGATTATCCTCAGGATTCTGTAACCTGAGTCATCTAAAAATACTTATCTTGATTTTCACTTTTTGCTTGGAATAAGTGCCTAGGCACAGTGTTTTATCCATTAAAATATATTAAATAATTGTTCCAAATTCTAGGAAGTCAATTACTGGGCTAGGATTCTATCTTCCATTCTGCAACTAGAATGTTGTTGTTGTTAGGTGCCATTGAGTCAGTACCGACTCATAGCGACATTATGCACAGCAGAACAAAACATTGCCAAATCCTGGGCCAACCTCACTATTGTTGTGACGCTTGAGTCCATCGATGCTGCCACTTTGCCAATCCATCTCATTGGGGGTCTTCCTCTTTTCTCTGACTTTCCACTTTACTAAACATGATATCCTTCTCCAGCAACTGGTCCCTCCTGACAATATGTCCAAAGTATGAAAGACGAAACATGGCCATATTGGCCTCAAAGTAGCACTCTGGCTGCACTTCTTCCAAAATGGATCTATTGGTTCTTTTGTCAGCCCATGGAACTTTCAGAATTTTCCTCCAACACCATAACTCAAAAGCATCAATTCTTCTATGGTCTTCCTTATTCACCATCCAGCTTTCACATGCATACGAGGTTATTGAAAATACCATGGCTTGGGTCAGGCGCACCTTAGTCCTCAAGCTGACATATTTGCTCTTCTACACTTAAAAAAGGTACTGTGCAGCAGATTTGCCTAATGCAATATGTTCTTTCATTTCTTGACTGCTGCTTCTGTGAGTGTTGATAGTTGATCCAAGAAGAATGAAGTCCTTGACAACTTCAATCTTTTCTCCGTTGATA
>NW_006408694.1:4485276-4487710 GCF_000296735.1 Chrysochloris asiatica | reverse complement strand
TTGATCTTGTACCCTGCCATTTTGTTGAATCTTTCAATGAGTTCCAATAATTTTCTTGCTGAGACTTTGGGTTGGTTCATGTATAAGATAATACTATCTGAAAACAGAGAGAGTATTACTTCTTTGCCAATTTGTTGTTGTTGTTGTTTGGTGTCATGATGTCAGTTCTGACTTATTGCGACACTATATGTAAAAATAGAGCAGGCCACTGGCTCAAGTTCAAAGAACCAGAGGTTGGAGGATGACCCAGATGGGAGATCCAGCCCCAGTGGGGAAGAGTGTTAGTCTTCCCTGCATGTCTATTATATTAGGAGTGGGCCACACCCCTAAGGAAATATCCTTTCAGTTTATTAATTGCATATAGCCAATCATCATACAGTTAACTATCAACTGCCAAACAGTTGGGAAACCTGACTCAGTCAAGATAACACAAAACTACTATCATAACTACTATTAGTTAAATTTATGCACCAACCAAAAAATCCAGTGATTATGAATTTGAAAAAATTCTTTAGTGTGAAATTGATGAAACATGCCATCAAGATATATTGATCTTTACTGGTATTGGAATGTAAAAATTGGAAACAAAGAGGAAAAAATCAGTAGTTGGAAAATATGGACTTGGTGATGGTGATAGAAATAATGCTGGAGTTTGGTGGCAGGATAATCAGAGGGGCCAAGCTAAGTGTCCCCAGTGAAGACATGGAAAAACCAGGTGAAACAGATTGCTGGGACAGTTCTGGGGCTCTGAATTTAATATGAAGTAAGAGAGCAGCATTTCAGGGGACTACTGACAGAGAGATCTGAAGGAGCAACAATAAAGAGAGCGACTTCTGAAATGGGCTGGCCAGTCAGTGGTCCACAACCTTTGCAGAAGAAGGACAGAAAAACAATAGAGAAAATCAACAAGACAAGAAGTTGGTTCAATGAAAGGATTAATAAAACTGACAAACCTCAGGCAAGCCTAACAAAAGAAAAGAGGGAGAAGACACAAATAACATGCATGGGTGATGTCACAACAGAACCAATGGAATAAAAAATATAGTAACAGAGTCCTATGAAGAACTGTACTCCAACAAATTTGAAAATCTGGAGGAAATAGATGCATCTTTAGAAAAACACGACCTGCCTAAACTTACACAGAGGGTAAACTTACAAGAAAATTTGAACAGACCTATAACAAGGGAAGAAAAAGATTAGGTTATCAAAAAACTCCCAACCAAAAAAAGTCCAGGCCCAGATGGCTTCACCAGTGAATTTTACCAAATATTCAGAGAAGATCTGACACCTATTCTACTCAAACTATTCCAGAATATAGAAAAGAGTGGTAAATTTCCTAACACATTTTACGAAGCAAGCATACCTCATACCTAAACCAGGGAAGAACATCACTAAGAAAGAAAATTATAGACCAATATCTCTCATGATTCTTGAAGGCCAAGATGGCCAAACTTTGTCTCTCATACCTCAGACATATTGTCAGGAGGAACCAGTCACTGGAGAAGGATATCATGTTTGGTTCTTAAGGTGGAGGATCAGAGAAAAAGAGGAAGACCCCCAACAAAATGGATTGGTCAAGTGGCAGCATCAATGGACTCAAACATGGCAACAGTAGTAACGTTGGCCCAGGATCAGGCAGTGTTTCCTTCTGCTGTGCATAAGGTCACTATGAGTCGGTATCAACTTGATGGCACCTAACAACAACAACAACATCTCTCATCAAGATAGATGTAAAAATTCTCAACAAAATGCTAGCCGATATAATTCAACAACATATCGAAAAAATAATACATCATGACCAAGTGGGATTCATACCAGGGATTCAAGGATGGTTCAACATTAGAAAAGCAATCAATGTAATTCATCACCTAAATAAAAATGAGGGCAAAATCACATGATTATATCAGTTGATGCAGAAAAGGCATTTGACAAAATCTGTCACCCATCCTGATAAAAAACACTATACAAAGTAGGTTGAAGGAAAATATTCTTGAACATAATTAAGAGTATTTATACAAAACCAACAGCCAACATCACACTTAGTAGGGAGAAAATGAAAGCTTTCCCTTTGCGAACAGGAACCAGGCAATGATTCCCGTTATCACCACTCCTGTTCAACATTGTGTTGGAAGTCTTATCCAGAGCTGTAAGGCATCCAAATTGGAAAAGAAGAAGTGAAACATTCTCTATTTGCAGATGACATGATCCTATACAAAGAAAATCCCAAAGATTCAGCAAAAAAGCTACTGGAAATCATGGGAAAATTCAGTAAAGTGGCATGGTACAAGGTCAGTATACAAAAATCAGTTGCATTCCTATACACTAATGAAGAAAGCACTGAAAAGGAAGTAAGGAAAACAATATCATTTATGATAGCCACCCAAAGGAAGAAGTATTTAGGAATAAATCTAACCAGAGAAACAAAAGACCTATA
>NW_006408694.1:4484356-4485176 GCF_000296735.1 Chrysochloris asiatica | reverse complement strand
ATGGTGAAAGAATACAACCTTGTCGAACACCTTTCTTAATTTTAAAACAGTCATTGTCTCCATGTTCTGTTTGAACAACTGCCTCTTGATCCAGGTACAGAGTCCTCATGAGCACAATTAAGTGTTCTTGAATACTCATACTTTGCAATGTTGTCCATAGCTTATCATGATCCATACAATCGAAAGCCTTTGCTTAGTCAATAAAGCACAGGTAAACATCTTTCTGATATTCTCTGCTTTCAGCCAAGATCCATCAGACATCAGCAATGGCATCCCTCATTCCCTGGCTTCTTCTGAATCTGGCTTGAACCTTCGGAAGTTCTCTGTCAATGTATGCTTGCAGCCGTTTCTGTATTTCCTTTAGTAAAACTTTAATCACATGGGATATCAAAGAGATTGTCCGATCATTTCCACATTCCGTTCAGCCACCTGTCTTTGGAGTGGGCAGAAATATGGATCTCTTCCAATCAGTTGGCCAGAGAACAGTCTTCCATATTTCTTGGAAGATATGAGTGAGTGCCACCTGTGCCACCACACTCACTTGAAAGATTTCAATTTTTATTCCATCAATTCCTGGTGCCTGGTTCTTTGCCAATTCCGTCAATGCACCTTGGACTTCCTCCTTCAGTATCATTGGCTCTTGATCATATGCTACCACTTGAAATGGTTGATCATTAACCATTTCCTTTTGGTGCAGTGACTCTGTGTATTCCTTCCATCTTCTTTTGATGCTTTTTGCATCATTCAATAATTTCCCCAGAGAATCTTTCAATTCAGGCTTGAATGTTTTCTTCAATTCCCCCAGCTTGAGAAATGCTGA
>NW_006408694.1:4472373-4477186 GCF_000296735.1 Chrysochloris asiatica | reverse complement strand
AAACAACATTTTTATCAATGGAGAAAAGATTAAATGATAAAGATTATCATTTTTCTAGGATCAACTATCAACACTCATGGAAACAGCGGTCAAGAACTCAAATGATGTATTACATTAGGCAAATCTGCTGCACAAGACATCTTTAAAATGGTGAAGAGCAAAAATGTCAGTTTGAAGTCTAAGGTTCACCTGACCCAAACCATGGTATTTTCAATAACCTATATGTATGCGAAAGCTGTACAATGAATAAGGAAGATCATAGAATTGATGCATGTCAGTTATGGGGTTAGAGGAGAATATTGAAAGTACCATGGACTGCCAAAATAACAAACAGATCTGTGTTGGAAGAAGTACAGCCAGAGTGTTCCTTGGAAGCTAGGATGGCCAAACTTCATATCTCATACTTCGGATATATTGTTGGGAGGGACTGGTTGCTGGAGAAGGATATCATATTTGGTAAGGTGGAGGGTCAGAGAAAAAGAGGAAGATGCCCAACAAGATGGACTGGCAAAGTGGCAGCATCAATGGGATCAAGCATGGCAACAATTGTGAGGATGGCCCAGGACTGGGCAATGTTTTGTTGTGTTGTGCATAGGGTCGCTATGAGTTGATACTGACTCAACGGCATCTAACAACAACAATGCAGGGTAGGAGAAAGGAGAAATTAACTCACAGGTCAGGAGATGGACACATGTTGACTCAGGGGACAGGGAGGGAAGTAAATAGAGGGGAGGCAATACACAAGAAGGAGAGGAGTGTAAGGGAATGGGTAAGATGGGGAAAGACTCTGGGAGGTATGCATGGGCTGAATAGAATAAAGGTGGACTGTCTTGTTTTCCCAGCCTTGGAATAACAAAATTATATGATACAGGGATCAGGACACAGACTGGAGAGGTAAAGCAGAGGTAATTAATGTTAAGAGATTTGATTGTTTACAAAAGGATATCGATTGCATAAGAACATTATTTTAAAAGATTCAGAAAAGGTGTTCACACATAAGAAGGTTTGCATGGGCTAAACAGGACTGAGGTAAATAGGGATGTAAACGCAAACTTTGTCACAACAGGGCTCTTTGATACAAGGATCAAAGTATAATTCGAATGGGTTAAAAACGGAAAATAATGTTAAGGTTTCCCCTGCCTAATAATGTAAAATAGACACTTTAGTGGGATAGAAAGGAATATCAGAAAATATGATTACAGAAAGTTTGTAAACCCATCTTCAGTTTATAATGGATTATAGTACCTAAATGGAGTTCTAGAACTTGCCCCATGAAATTGGCTTCTTGTGGAGCCTTTGTAGAGTATAGGACCTTAGATACAATCCTGAACTCCATAAAGAACCTTCTGAGGTGGGACATTTCCACTTGAAAGAACATGCAGACAAACTCAGAATGGCTAGAGGACCAGAAGATGCTTCTTGAAAGAAAGACCAGCAAAGGGTGGGGGAAGAGAGAAGTACACTGTTTGGCTATTACAAAAACAAAGCCATCAATGCCCTTCAGGACAAATCCCCTTCCAAGACTGAAGCTCAAAGGGAACATATGAGCAAGATTATAAACTCACTGATGACCATGTTGATCTACTTGTGAGTGGAATTAGGGGAAAGGAAGTAATGAAGACATGGGCTGAGCTTGGCCATATTCCATAGATTCCTGTTGACCTTGAGATGATAGAGAGAAGAAGAAGGGGTGGTTAGTCTGAAGTTTGGGGAGATTTGGGAACTCATGAGTCCATGGACACTGACCTGGTCACTGGGGGCTAGAGCTAAGAATGAACTATCCAGCTAATATGAAATGGGAGGAGGTGTGCAATAATGCCCAAATTTGTGGATAATACCCATTTGACCTATCTTGGATGGTTTTACGATCAGAACTCTACTAGAGGAAGACAAAGAAATTTGATACAGCAAGCAAGTGTAAATTACTAATTTGATGAGCTTGACCTTATGGATGTAGTAATATACTTAAGGATGTAGTAGCTCAAAATGCCAACTGAGAGGGAAGCAGTCTTCAAATCAAGAATCAAGCATATCCCCTCAGTACACAGGCTTGATAGGGACAGGAAACTCAGACACTGGCTACCTAAAATGAGGGGGGTTTATAGGTTTTCATGAGGGAAGTTAGTTTCAGAACATGTGGGGGAAGGTAGAATCCCCACTAAATAGTTTTCATCTTGTCTAGATGGGTCTGGTGAAAGGAAATGGGTAAAGGATTCTTTTAGTTTAATAGTAATTGTTATCATGACTAGTTGCAATTGTTACAGCTGTAAAGGTAAAAGATGTATAACAAAATGGTGGGAGTAGTTAATCTTACATTCCAGGAACAGAGTACCCTAGAACCAGCAAGAAGGAAGAACATGAGCAGAATGTGGGATTCCAACCAGAGAAGTAGCGACACCGGAGATAGAGACAGAAGTGATGGTGTGGAAAGATAGAGCATCTGAGGACTCTAGACTCATGGAAGGAGAAAGGCTCATGGCAGGGGGCTGGTTTGAAATATGTGCCCTTTGGTTTTTTAACCGACCACATATTCCTGCATGTTTTTTGTACTTCAAAAGAGGGGATTTCAATAATTTCAATGACACAAGATAAGATTGGTTGAGTGCAAAACTGATGTTCTGCCATGTCGACCATCACTTAATTCACAATAAAAGTTTAAAAAAAAGAAGAAGAAAGAAATGATGCTGGAGCTCCCACGACAGAATTTTATAAGACAAATGACTTTTTCTTTGCAAATACCTTTTTCAAACAACATAAAACACAATTATACACATGGACTTCACCAGATGGAATGCACAGAAATAAAATTGATTACATCTGTGAAAAGAGATGGTGGAAAAGTTACTTATCATCTGCCAAAACTGTGCCAGGGGAAGACTGTGGAACAGACCATCAATTGTTCATATGCAAATTCAGACTGAAGCTGAAGAAAATTAAAACTAGCACACGAAAGCCAAAATATGACTTTGACCATATCCCACCTGAATTTAGTGATAATGCCAAGAGCAATTTTAATGCATTAGATGCTAATGACAGAAAACCTGAAGGATTGTAGGATGACATTAGGAACAAAATACAGGAAGAAAGCAAAAGTTCATAAAGAATGAAGAAAGAAATGGATGTCAGAAGAGACTCTGAAACTTGCTTTCCAGTGTAGAGATGCTAAAGCAAAGGGAAGAAATAAGGAGGTAAACAGAAAATTTCCAAGGACAACTTTAAAAGACAAAGACAAATATTGCAGTGAACTGCACAAAGATCTGGAGTTTGAGAAACTTTACTGGTATTTAAAATTCTGGTGACAAAGCTTTCAGCATCACTTCAACACCCAAGCCACCACAGTATGACAAACAAACAGACAAGTGGTGGAGAATGATATGGTGGGAAATTTTGATCCCAAAGGATTGTGTATGTTAATCTGAAAGGAATAACAGAAATGCCAAATGTGAAGCATGTAAATATCTTGGTAATTTTCTCTGGTCACTGTTCCCTGACTTTCAAACTAAATGCTATGTAACAACCCATCAGGGTCACTGTTCTCTATCTATCCTCCTACCCTATCTGTCCTGTATTCCTGTCTAGACAATGAAGCCTCCTTCCCTCAGATACAGCTCTCTGACAACATGAAAATTTGGGTTGTGATAGTGGTCTTGAGATTCCTGATTAATTGTATCTCTGGGGAAATTCCTCTAGTAATCTACATCTCAGTATGTTGTTTCCTAGAATGAAAGTTGTTTTAAAGCATGTGACTTATATAATTAGGAATTTACAAAGAAATATTAGAAAAGAGATGACGATAATAGGTAAAAGGGGCCCTAGCAGTGTTTTTGTTGTTGGTAGGTACCATTAAGTCAGTATCGACTAAGAGCAACTCTATGAACAATATAAGAAAACACTGCCCGGTCTTGGGCTAACCTCACAATCGTTGCTTCGCCTGAGCCAATCGCTGCCACCACTGTGCCAATCCAACTCATTGGGGGTTTTCCTCTTTTTCTCCGACCCTCCACTTTACCAAACATGATAACCTTCTCCAGTGACTGGACCCTCTTGATAATATGTCTGAAGTATGAGAGCAAAGTTGGGCCATCCTGGCTTTGAAGGAGCACACTGACTGTACTTCTTCCAACACAGATTTGTTTGTTCTCTTGGCAGTTCATGGTACTTTTAATATTCTCCTCTAACACCATAACTCAAATGCACCAATTCTTCTACGGGCTTCCTTAGTCATGGTCCAACTTTTGCATGCATATGAGGTTATTGAAAATCCATGGCTTGGGTCAAGCTCACCTTCATCCACAAACTGACATTTTTGCTCTTCAACACTTTAAAGAGGTCTGTGTGGCAGACTTATCTAATGCAATACATTGTTTGATTTCTTGAGAGTTGCTTCCATGGCTGTTGATGATTAATCCAAGCAAAGTGACGTCTTTGACAACTTCAATCTTTTCTCCATTGATATGGATTGTGTTTATTGGTTCAGTGGTGAGGATTTTTGTTTTCTTTATGATGAGATGCAATCCATACCAAAGATCTTTTTTTTTTTTTAAAACACACAAACAAGAAAACCCACTCAGGCATATATAATAATTTACATCTCCAAAGGGCACATTCTACAAGTCTGCTCCTGACCACCAGTTCTTAGTCCTTCTCTTCTTAGTCCATGAATCTAGAGTCCTCAGCCGTGCCCCCTCTCCATGCCCCCATCTCTGCCTCCATCTCTGGCGCTGCTGCTTCTCTGGATAAGGTCCCACATTCTATTTGTGCATTCCTCTCTTGATGGCCCTGGGGTCCTCTGTTTCTGGACTGTAAGATTAAC
>NW_006408694.1:4452576-4469217 GCF_000296735.1 Chrysochloris asiatica | reverse complement strand
TCCTTTACTACACGTCCACCCGATCCACTGTCTTGTTTGTTCTTCCATGCCAAAGATCTTTGATCGTCATCAAAGTAGTAGTATAGCGTATTCCAACCTAGGCTGCTAACCACAAGGTCAGCAGTCCAAATCTATCAGTCATTCTGCAGGAAAAAAATGAGGTTTTCTGTTCCCATAAATATTTACAGCCTTAGATTCCTTATACAGGGTCAAAATGAGTTGGAACTGACTTGATGGCACACAACCAACCAAGATGAAATAAGATTCATATTTTTCAATGAGATCTAGGCACTTTGTACAAAACACTTTGTCCTCAAAGCATAGTGTTGTAAATGTTATTATTGAACTAACTATTCCCTTTTTAAAATAAGGAATCTATGGCACAGAGAACCAAGACATGGCAACAGATCTGCTAATACATGTTTGGGTTTAAATGCTTTCAAGGGGAAAGTCCTCCACCTTGAGTCTTCTTATTAAATATTACTTCATATTATATATATCACTTGATATTATAATTTAGATGTTTGTAGTCAATGCAATGTGTTGAGAACCGGCCTCAACTGGAGAGTTTGGTTCACGAAGTTGGGGTATCTGGCGGCGACAGTGACAGATAAAGAATACACACAAAGGCACAACAAGAGAGACACATAGACACCCTGGAACTAGGGCGGATACGGAACCGGCGTCAGACTGATCCTGCATTGTAAACATTTTGGCTATGCATGCCGTTTGCACACCTTGCCAACTGCAATGCCTGCCCGAGCTGCAAGCCGTAACACATGCGGGCTTCGGTCTGCACCCCAGTTTTATTTCGGGGAGAAACTTTACACAAAGGAAGGTGGGGTTTGTTAAGACGGGGTACAGAAGTGAAATGTGATTAATCATTCAACACAGGGCACAATGATTTACAAGAATCAAACTCTAAAACATACATCACAAATTGTCTTGATAATCTAACATCCGTAATTTTCCAGAAATTCAAGCAAATTATTACATGGTACTTTTCAGTTTCGAATCCCAGGGCAGCAACTTGGTTTCTCCAGGCTAATTAACATACCTATAGCACCTAATTTCGAATGGGGGAAGGTGAAAAGGATCAAAAGGAATCCCACTGTGTTGGCTGCCAGGGCCAGGTCTGCAGGAGGAAGCGAGGTGTCTTGGTGAATGGGCTGCACCTAGAAGCTATCCAGGAAGGCTGACGCTATTGTTCTTTAGATAAAACACCGGAAACTTGTCTCCAGAGCTTCTTAGCAAACTTGTTTTTGGAACTTTTTACAGTCTCGGCTTTAGAAGCAGTTTAATATTTGTCCATGGGTATCAAGGCCTATGTAGTAAGTTAATATCAAACATAACTAAATAATTTGATAAAGAACAGTTTGGATGAGTTTGCCCAGTGGCCAGAGTCTGTTCCTCAGAGAGATTTGTTCTTAGAATCTTACACACTGCTAACACAGTGGAGACATTGAGAGAGGCACATTAAGAAACCATTTTCTCAGAAGCTGTAATTACAGGGGTTCGAAGCATAGAGTGAGTTAATAGGACTAAAGAGAATTATACAGAGCTAGCCCCATAGTGAGTTCATAACAGCCAATGACCCGGGACATCCGGAGGTTACTTCCTTGAGCCCACAGGATCTCTGGCCAGCAGGTCGGAGCATGGCCACGTGCTGGAATTTTCATCCATGACACTGGTCCTAAGCACCCCAATACCTGTGGTCTATAACAGCAATGGAGTCCTGGTGTGGCACTGTAGGATCTGCACTGGACTGCTAAACACAAGGTCAGCTGTTGAAACCCATCAACCACTCCTTGGAAATGCTACACAGTGTCATTATGAGTCAGGATTGACTCAAGAGCCTTTTTGCATTCTAATCACTAATAATTATAAAAGAACCTTGACTGCATGTTTGGTCCATTTCAGACTCCAGAAATTGTATAAAAATTTTCAATTTTTTGCATTAGTGGTTAGTGCATATATTTGAATACTAGTCTTACTAACTTGTCTTACTTGTATTTGTATGGATATTATCTTATTACTGACAATGTTGAACTTTAGTGCATATCTGGAAATGCTCTTTTTTGACAATGAATGCTACATCATTCCTCTTTAGTTTGTCATTCTTGGCATAGTAGATCATATGATTGTCTGATTTTAAATGGCCAATACCAGTGCTTTTCAGCTCACTAATGCCTAGGATATTGGTCTTCATGCATTCCATTTCATATTTTACAAATTGCAATTTTCTTAAATTCATATTTCATATGTGCCATATTCTAATTTTTAATGGAAATTTTCAGTAGTTTCTTTTCATTTTGAGTCATGGCACATCAGCACATGAAGCTCCCAATATCTTTATTCCATCCACATCACTAAGATTGCCTCTATGTTGAGGAGGCAACTTTCTCCGGTTGTATTTTGAGTGCCTTCCAACCTGATTGGCTCAGCTTCTGACAGTTTATCAGACAAGATCCACTGTTATTCATGAAGTTTTTAATGGGTTAGTTTTTCAGAAGAGGTTGTCAGGTGCTTCTTCCTAGTTTGTTTTACTTTGGAAATTTTAAGGAAACCTGTCTACCACAGGTAACACTATTAGGATTTGAAACACTGATTACCTACCTTTCAACATCATAGCAACCTACCAGACATTACAGTCCAATAAACTCACAGATAAGTGGTGGTCAATACACTAGACATCTGAATGTAGGAAACTGGATCTAGGGAAAGGCTTTTCTCTCTGTGTAGACTCCGATGGAAGATACTTGTCTCAGTTTTTTCAGTACAGGTATTCCCCATTCCTTCATTTCTTGGAGATTTCCATGCAACATCTGTCTATCCCCCATTTTAGTTACATGATTATATGCCTAATCTTTAATTTCACAAACATGATTAGACTTAAGAAACACTCTGTACTGATGTTGCCTTATTAGCATAATAAGGAAAATTTATTTTCAAATGGAATTTCATCCACAACCATAGGGGTTAGGATTCCAGCACATATTTTGAGGGGAATACAATTCAATACATAACACTAAGTTACCAGGTTACTAACTAACCACTTTGAAGTGAGATCTCCTCAGATTTTAAATAAGAAAAAACACTTGGTATATCAGACTACGTTTTATAGATACTAAAGCAGCGTAGTGGTTACGAATCGGGCTGCGAACCTTAAGGTCAGCGGTTCGAAACTACCAGCTGCTCCGCGGGAGAAAGATGAGGCATTCTACTCCCGTAAAGATTTATTCTCTCGGAAACCCTGTGCAGGGTCGCTATGGGTCGGAACCGACTCGACAGCACATAACAACAGCAACAAAGCATTAACACTCAGAAAATGTGTGAATAAGTTTGTGGAGTGGACGAGGATGAGGAGGGAAGACAGTAGACAGTACACACCCATCTAGAGATGTCAACGGCGACTTTATTTCCAAGAGTCTGATGCATCATAATGTGTTAGTCTGCCAACCTGAATTTTTTTCTGCCAATATTATATTTAATGTTTGATGATATCTATGATTGAAGCATTTCCATAAGTTAAACCTGTAGAAAGTGCTAAACATTCATCCTGTGCTTTTTATTCCTGGGTTTCCATATCCATGATTATTTAGTGAATGTAATCATTCTGTTGTCCTCTAAGTCTCTGCAAACAGAGATTCTACTATTAAGCAATAATCTCTTTTCTCCATCCATATCTCCTCCTATGGAAACCAGGCATTTTCCACATGAGTTCTCTAAATGAGAAATATGCCAGAAGAAGAAAATTGTTTCAGACTTCTTAATGTGAAAAGCACTTTCCTTTCTCCTGCTCTATCAGAGAGATTTGAAGAACAATTTTCTGGCATCCATATTGGCTATTATCCATCCAAGAAACACTGGGAGTTAAATGCACCACTAGTTCTTCAGCCTGAATGTCAGATGTGTGACCACTTACTGTCACATCAGGGGAGATGTGGCATGGAAAGAAACTGGAATGAAAAATAGAATTTCAAGCCCAGGAGCAAGATGTTCAGTTCTTTCCAAAATGTTCAATTCAGAACCCAGGGAGCCTGTTGCTCACTTGCAGAAAAGAAAACATCTTGACTGCTTTCACTACTAATTACATGCTCAGAAACGGGTGCTAAGTGCCATTGCTGAACACCATGGCTGAATGCCAATTGCCAATGGGAAATGACAAAGGATGAAGATTGCATCAAAACAGAATGATAATGCAACCCAAACTTATTACTGGGGCTGACACCATGTAAGGACCCTTTTGAGAATTTTACAAACACTAAAGACTCCTCAGAAAAATTAGACACATGATATATGACAAAATTCAGTGTATGATTTAGAAATACATGGGTTCCAGGTTCTTTAATATTAATTTCTAGTAGGACAGAAATGCTTAATACACAGTCTCTGCTTGGCCTAGAGATGGGGCTGGGGAAGAAACTCAGCTCTGGACAATGAGAAAACTTCCAGAGGTGAGAGAGATGTATAGAGTATACAAAGAAGCTGATGTTCTGGTTTACCAGACTCAGAAATAAACCCTGTCTACTTCTAACTTGCAACTATTTATTCTTTTGTTGTTCCCAGAGGAATTTTCTCATGGAATTGATGATCTCATTCTGTGTGATCCTAGGTTTGTTAGCATTTTAGTAGGTTTTGCTCTTCTAGGTGCTACCAGGAATGTGATATATGCTTGTAGAATGATTATTTCTTCGACTAATTCAACCTGTTTAAAATCTTTGCCTCTGATCAGGAGTTGTTTAAGTACCACCATAGTTGTATAAGTACAACCACTAACTCTAAAAAGAATGGGGTGCTATAAGACGGCACTGTATTCCCTTTGCGGAGAATAGTACAATGCTCAATTCCAGGCCAGAGTCTCACTAGAAAGTCTCACTAGTCACAACATCACAGAGTGTATAAGGTTCTAACTGTGGGGCATCTACAAATGCCCCAAGGACAAAATCTGTGCCTAATGAGTGTGCACACTGTGGGAAGCACTCTATGTTGGCTGTAATCCTCTAAACACCATGATGGGGAATGATCAAATTCTAGATCTAGTCCCCCTTAGCAAGACTCTTAAAGTATAACTCTTGGTGAATTTACAGGAAAAACAAACTCCATAGGGAAATTCAGATAAAACCCAAAGAAGTGATATAAAACATTGACAGAGTCTACACCATGATTGTAGTCTTGCAAAAAGAAGCAGCTGAATCAGGCCCAGCTCCTAGTCCAGAGACACTGTGAATCAAAACTGCTTGCTGTTCTAAGCTGCTAAGACTTGAGTTAAGTTTTTATGCAGCAGCAGATAAGCTAACAAAGAACTGAAAGCCTCATCCATGTTTACCTGGACTTTGTTCTCAGAAAGGTCCTCAAACTCTGGAATTTGTAGGCAGAAGCAGAGCATGAATTGCTAAAGAAGATAAAACCAAAGCTTGTGTAGTTTTATTACCTAATAAAGTGTAATGTGATTTTTAAGGATGCTTTTAAAAGACCCCAGTTATATAAAAATGGAAACTGTGGATCAAAGTTTGAAAAATATGACCTTAGTTAGTTGATACATGCCAGAAGTTACATGAGGAAAAAAGATAGAAACCTAACTTAAGACACAGCAAACTGGTACTTCTCAGAAACCTTTCTGCCCCTCTAGCAATTTTCCGTAAGTTAAGAAAACAAAGTTTGGAGAAACAGTCAACTGCTTTTAGAGTGCTTTGAAGAAACAATCTAATTTCTTTAGTTTATCTGCAGGCCTTTTAAAAAACTCCTTTATCTTTATTGTTTGTTTTATTACAAGCTGAGTTTTACTAATAAAACAGCATATTATCCTGCAGCGTGTCCCAAAAAACAAATTCCAAAATGTGTTTACATATTTTTCAACTCTTGCTTTTCTTTTCGCCCACTTATTTACTAAAGATGAGACCTGGTGTGGAGCTATAGTATAAATACTGGAGTCCTAACCACAAGGCCAGCCACACCTTGGAAACCCTAATCAGTGTCACTATGAGTTGCAACAGACTCAAGGGAAAATAGCAACAACAACAATTTAATCAAACTAAATATGCATTTTAGATATTTTTAAAATATTAAGACATGTATAAAAGAGGACATGCATGGAGCAGAGAAGATAGTTAATATATGTTCATTTGAGGTCAATTTAAGGTCCTGGGGTGGAGCTGTAGGATAAGCATTGGACTGCTAATCACAAAATTAGCAGTCAAAACCACCAGACACTCCTTGGAAACCCTATACATGGTTTCTCTGAGTTGGAACTGACTCTAGAGCGACTAACATTTGTCCTAGACCAAATAACGTTAGGTTTAAGGATGCACTTCCTGATACTTGTATCTTCACCTTTTATGTTGTTGTAAAAAGTTATTTGCAATGAATAAATCTTGCAAAATTCTGTCATGTGATCTCCAGCATTGTATCTATAACCAAGGCCATACTTTCCAGTTACTAATCCTTCTTTTTTGTTTCTAACTTTGGCATTCCAATTCCCAGTATGTATAAATGCATCCTGATTGTCTGTTTGATCAAATTCATGCTGAATTAGTTGGATTCTTCAGTTTCAAAATCACTGGCTTTATTGGCTGGTGTATAAATTTGAATAATAGTGGCATTAACATATTTTCCTTGTAGTCGTATGATATTATCTTATCATAGACAGCATTGTTCTTCAAGATAAATCTCTAAATGCTCTTTCTGATGATGAATTTGATATCATTTCCCTTATGTTGGTCATCTTGATTCAAATTGGGCAGTATCAGTTAATTTCAGCTCACTAATGGTGTGATCCATCACTCTGTCAGTTTGTCACACTATGGTGACTTTCATGTTGTAATGCTGGAAGTTATGACATCAGTATTTTGAATGCTGGCAGGGTGACCCATGTTGGACAGGTTTCAGCTGAGCTTCCAGACTTAAACTCTGAAGATGAGAGGCAGACTACTTCAGAATGTTTAGCCACTGAAAACCTTATTAATAACAGTAGAACACTGTTAGCACCAGAATATTTAATAATGAAACATACTGAGTAGCACCAGGATATTGTCAGATACAGTGGCAGAAGATGAGCCCCTCAGGTTGGAAAGCACTTAAAATACATATGGGGAAGAACTGTCTCCTCAAAGTAGAGTTGACCATGATGAAGTGAATGGAATAAAGCTTTTGGAATCTTCATTTGTTAATGAGCACAACTCAAAATAAGGAGAAACAGCTGAAAAATCCACTTATAATTGGAACATGGAATGTACAAAGTATGAATATAAGAAAACTGGAAGTTGTAAAAAATGAAATGGAATGTGTAAACATTGATATCTTAGGCATTAGGGAGCTGAAATTGACTGGTATTGGTCATTTTGAATCTGACAATCACATGGTTAACTATAACATGAGTGACAAATTGAAGAGGAAAGGCACTGCATTCATCATCAAAAAGAGCATTTCAGATAATAGTCATACATCTATCTACAAAGAAGACCAGTTAATACCACAGATATTCAAATTTATGCACCAATCACTAAAGCCATTATTGATGAAATTGAAGACTACTACTAACTTCTTCAGAGTCCTGGTGTGGCAATGTGGGTTAATGCTCTGGACTGGAAAGTCAGTTTGAACCGCAAGGTCGGTGGTTCAAGCTCACCAGCTGCTGCTCAGAAGTCCTATACAGGTTTGCTATGGGTTGGAACTGATTTGACGGCACTTAACACACCAACAACCAACTTCAGTCAGAAATTGACCAAACATACTATCAGGATGTATTGATTATTACTGCTGATCAGAATGCAAAACTTGGAGACAATGAGGAAGGATCAGTAGTTGGAAAATATGGCCTTGGTCATAGAAATAAAACTGGAGTTACAATGATAAAATTTTGCAAGACCAATGAATTATTCATTGCGATTATCTTTTTTAAAACGTTGTAAAAAATGACTACACACAGGGATCTTACCAGATGGAATACACAGAAATCAAATTGACTATATTTGTAAAAAGAGACGGTGGAAAAGTTCCATATCATTAATCAAAACAAGACCAAGGACAGACTGTAGAACCTTCAAAAGCACCTAACAACAACAATAGAGTGATACTGTAGGATAAACACAGGATGGCTAACCACATAGTAGGCAGTTCAAACCCACCAGCTGCTCCTTCAAAAACCTATACAGCATTGTTTGGAGTTGAAACTGACTCAATGACACATAACAATAAGAACAATAATGCCTTAGATGTTAATCTTTATGGGTTGCATTTCATTTTTGATGACTTTCAATTTTCTTAGATTCATACAATCTGATTATTAATAGATGTTTGCAACTGTTCCTTCTCTTCTTGAGTTGTGCCTCATCAGCAAATGAAGGTCCCAAAGATTTGCTCCATTCATGACATTAAGGTCAACTCTACTTTGAGGAGGCAGGTTTTCCCCAGTCCTATTTTGAGTGCCTTCCAACCTGAGGGGCTCATCTTCTGGCTCTATATTTGATAATGTTCCACTGTTATTCATAATATTTTTAGTGGCTAACCATTCAGACACTGTCAGCCCCTCCTTCTTCCTAGTCTGTTTCAGTCTGGAAACTCAACTGAAACCTGTCCACCAATGGTAATCCTGATGGTATTTAAAATACTAGTGACATAGCGTCCAGCATCAAGCAAAACACAGGCCACCACAATATGACAAACTGGTAGACAAGTGGTGGAAATTACACAGTGGTTGTCTTTAAAGAACAGAAATTGTCTTTTTTTTTTTCACAGCTTTGGAGGCTAAAAGCCTATATCAGGTTTTCAACCCTGTTGATTCCTTGCCAGTAGGCAGTTTCTGACATTTCCTTGTTCTTTGGATTCTAAGTAGTGTTTACATGGAGTCTGCTTCCCCTTTCTTCTCTACACCACATCCACATTAGTATCTCTGGGTCTAATTTGTTCTTTCAATAACTCTGAAGTGATTTGATTTAGAACACACCACATCTTTTTCAGATATTGTTGTTACTCAGATAAGTGTTGTTGAGTAGGCTCCAACTTGTAGTGACCCTGCATAGGGTTTTCAAGGAGTGGCTGGTGGGTTTGAACTGCCAAATTTGCAGTTAGCAGCCAAGTGTTTATCCTACAGTGCCATACTAGGACTTCTCAGGTATATGAGCATAATGAAGAAGCCCTATTTTCACTTAGGATTTGATCTATAAGTATGATGTTGTTGTTAAGTACTATTGAGTTGGTTTTGACTGTATAGAGTTTTGGAGGCTGTTTATCTTTGTGGAAGCCGAAAGCCTCATCTTTTTCCTATGAAGCAGCTGGTAGGCTCAAACCACCAACCTTGTGGTTCATAGTCCAGTGTTTATCCTATGAAGCCACTGTGTTTCCCATTCACAGGTGTAGGGGTTAGGATTCCAACACACATTTTTAAGACACACAATTCAATCCATAATAACCATAAACTCTAGATAACTAAATGAAGAGGTAAAGAATTATAAAGTTAGTACAAAAAATAAATGTGTAAAAGTCTGCATTAGTATTATTGGGTGTCACAGTTGCTTATTCAAACACAAACCAACTCCTTAATAATTATTATGAATGTTTGAAATAGGTGTATTTTAATCTACCTGATAATACATTATTGCAAGGTTAATTGCCACCAAACTGAGTGACTATTTTGTCATAAATAGTCTTGACCATGATTTAGGGTGGTGGCCTGTGATGGGAGGGCTAATTCCAGGTGTGGTTATATTCCCTGGTGTCATCAATGAAAGAACCAAAGAAGTTAATGGAGTTCAAAATGTTCAAAGTGTTGAAAACACACAGATTTCAAACATTCATCATCACTATTAAGGAGGTGGTTTGTGTTTGAATAAGCAACTATGACTTCCAATGATACTAATGCAAGCTTCAAAGTGCTATGCAAATGAAAGGCACTATTAAATGGGTGGGTGAGGGGTGCTTTTGCAAGACCAAACAAATAATATATTTCTACATTGTTTTCATTGTTGGCTTACATTTTGTAGGAAAAAGAGTCAGTGTATTAGAAGGAAGTAGCATAAGAATACTTGTTAATGAGTGCAATTTCAAGTCCTATAGTTCAAGTCTTTCTTGCATGTCCATAAAGTCAAGCCAAAGGCAGTGATCCCTAAATGTAGGGGACCAATGCTCTTAAACTGAACATTATTCATTATCCATGTACCTTAAATTTCATTCTGACCTTAAAATTATCAGTCATAATTGCAGGTTTTGACTAGCGCAACTCTGCCCAAAGACAGAAAAATGCATTTAATGATCTTCTTAAACCCAAAATCAAACCCATTGCCATGGAGTTGATTCCAACTTCCCTATAGGGGTTCCAAGGCTATAAATCTTTATGGAATCAGACTGCCACATTGTTCTCTTATGGACCAGCTGGTGGGTTTGACCTGGAAACTCAGTTTTTGTTAGGAGATGATCACTGTAACACTACCAACAAAACTCTTTAGTTTCCTTAATGCCCTCAAATTTAGAAATCTGTTGCTTTATGAATAAATCGTAATGGAACAACCAGGATTTAAAAAAAAATGATTTAAAAAATGTAAAATAACTAGGTCTATATTTTAGGCACTAAAGAATTTCTGTTGACTGTATTCCCAACATATTGAATTTAAGAATAAATGGTAAACAATATTTCTTTCTAAATTTAAAATAAGATTTCCTAGTTACTTGAAACCTATACAATAGTAATTTCTGTGTAATCAAAAGTCAAAGAATCCTTGGTCATAAATGTCATGGAAAAGGCTATCTTTGGGATGAATGGTCTAAAGGAGCCATTGCTCAGTCCTGGAATTGGGTAAACAACCTTGAATTATCAAAGATCCTCTCATAAGAACCCAACTTAATTACAGAGGCAGAACATACTGTTTTCAAAATATTTCAGTCCTTTGCTTACAGTTTCAGAAATCTGACTAGAGAACAAAGGAACAAAGAATTTATAGATGAGCTTGTTAGTCATCCAATAACAGTGTTTTGACAGTCTCATTTTTGTTTTCACTTGATTTTTCCAAACTCTTGCTACCAGTGAGTAGTTTAGGAATGGGATACCTTTTATTATGTCCCTAAAAGAAACCTAGACACAGTACCTTTGTTACCTGCTCCAGGGTCTTTCTAAAGAACCAATTTAGCATAGTGTATAAGAGGATGCTCTGGTATGGTACTGTGGATTAACATGCCAGACTGCAAAGCTGTTTGAATTCCAATATTGATGGTTCAAGCTCACCAGCTGCTCCTTGGAAACCCTATACAGGGTCACTGTGGGTTGGAACCGAATCAACAGCACTTAACAACAACAACATCATAAGAGGAGACCACCACTAATCTGTCAGTTTATCATACAGAGGTGGCTTGCATGTTGCTGTGATGCTGGAAGCGACGCCACTGGTATTTTAGATACCAGCAGGGCATACTAAAATTTCAGCTGAGTTTCCAGACTAAGACAGATTAGGAAGGAGAGGCAGACTATCTGAATATTTAGCACCTGAAAAGTCTTATGAATAGCAGTGGAACACTGTAAGCACCAGAATATTGAATATTGAAACATGGTGAGCACCAGAATATTGTCAGATATAGTACCAGAAGATGAGGTGCTCAATTTGGAAGGCACTCAAAATGCCACTGAGGAAGAGCTGCTGCCTCAAAGTAGAGTTGACTGTGATGACATGAATGGAATAAAGCTTTCAGAACCCACATTTGCTGGTGAGGCACAACCCAAATTGAGGCAAAACAGCTGTAAACATCCATTAATAATCGGAACATGGAATGAATGATGTATAAATATAGGATAACTGAAGTAGTCAAAAATGAAAGAAAACATATAAACACTGTTATCCTAGGAATTAGTGACCTGAAATGGACTGGTATTGGCCATTGTGAATCTGACAATCATATGATTTACTATGTGTGAAATCCATTTGTCTTATTTTTATATTGATTGAGCAGAGAGAAATTATTTCTTTTTTTCCTCCCTCCTGGGCCAAATGAGGATGAGATAGCAATCCTATTTTTATGCTTTCCTTTAGAAAAGCATTTCTAAGATATAAGCTTTAGTCGGAAGTAGAAGAATGTTAACAAACCCTTTGTCCAACAATTTAAAGGTCTGTTTGTAATGAACATTCACTAATAATGATAAAACAATTATTTAACCTTGTCTATCTTAATTGATTTCATATTTGGTAAGAGGATAAAAATAGATTGAATATTGACCTGCTAAAAACATGATTTGGATGTTGGCAAGAATGAGCTAGTGTAGAATGCTGTGATTGGTAAGGTTTTGTGTCACCTGGGCTTGGCTAGCATTCTCAGTAGTTTAGCAGTTAAGATGCAGTTATCTCCTCCATGATGAGATTTAGTATGATGCAATCCTGCCTTGATAGATCAGATGTGATCAGCTTTGATCAGTGTGTTATCCTAGTATTGTACATCCCTACAAATTTACATTGCATCTTCAGTCAATCTCTTTTGAGATATAAAAGGAAAGAGAAATGAGTAGAGCTCAGAGGAACCTACTACCACCATGATAGAAGAGCCAGGAGTGGAGTACGTCATTTGGATTTAGCGTTTCTGCACCATGAAGCTCTTAGGTATGGCAGATTGATGCCAAGATATATGGAGAACTTAAAGGAAATGCCTACAGATGCTGAAGGAAGACAAGGACCTTTCCCCAGGTCTGACAAACAGGAAGCCTTCCCCTAGAGCCAGCACTCTGAATTGGAATTTCTAGTTTCCTGAACTGTGAGTTTGTTGAACTGTGGTGGCTTGTGAGTTGCTGTGATTCTTGACGCTATGCCACAGGTATTTTAAATACCAACAGGGTCACCCACAGTGGACAGGTTTCAGATGAGCTTCCAGATGAAAGGAGAGATGGACTACTTCTGAATATTTAGTCACTAAAAACTTTATGAAGAACAGGGAACCAAGGTCAGATATAGTGTTAAAAAATGAGCCCATCAGGTTGGAAGACACTCAAAATGCAACTGGGGAAAAACTGCCTCCTCAAAGGATTGTTGACTGTGATGACATGAATGGAGCAAAGCCCTTGGAACCTTCAATTGCTGATGGGCACAATTCAAAATGAAGAGAAACAGCTGTAAATATCCATTAATAATTAAGAATATGAAATGTATGAATTATAAATCTAGGAAAATTGGAAAATTTTAAAAATGAAATGGAACTCATAAACATCGATATCTTAGGCATTAATTAGTGAGCTGAAATGGACTGGTATTGGCCATTTTGAATCTGACAACCACATGGTTTACTACACCGGGAATGACAAGTTGAAGAGGAATGGTGTTGCATTCACTGTCAAAAAGAACATATTCAGATCAATCATGAGGTACAATGTCTGTGATTGGATAATATACATGAGCCTAAATGGAAGGCCAGTTAATATCATTGTTATCCAAATTTAAGTACCAACCACTAAAGCCAGTGAGGATGAAACAGAAAAATTCTACCAACTTCTTCAATCTGAAATGGATCAAACATGCAATCAAGATTATTGATCATTACTGGTGATTGGAATGCAAAGGTTGGAAACGAAGAGGAAGGCTCTGTAGTTGGAAAATATGGCCTTGGTGATAAATTGATGCTGGGGATCACATGATGTTGTTGTTGTCAGCTTGAGGACTAAGGTACCCACTCATAGTGACCTTATGCACAGCAGAATGAAACACTGCCCGATCATGGGCCAATCTCACTATTGTTGACATAATTGAGGAGTAGCTGGTGAGCTTGAACTGCTGACCTTGCAGTTCAAATGGCTTTGCAGTCTGACGCATTAACCCACAGAGCTACACCAGGACTCTAGCATATGATTAAGAACCAATAATAATGAAGAAAGGAAGTAGTTCAAGTTGCACTAAAGGCATTGGCAATGAGCAAGGCCCTGGGAATTGACCGAATACAAATTGAAATATTTCAACCAACTGATGAAACACAGGAGGTACTCACTTATGAATCCCAGAAATTTGTGAGACAGGTACATGGCCAACTGACTAGAAGAGATCCATATTTTCACCCATTCCAAAGAGAGGTGACACAATGGAATGCAGAAATCATCAGGCAATATGATTAATATAGCATGCAAGTAAAATTTTGCTAAACATAATTTTAAAATGGCTGCAATGGTACATTGACAGAGAAATGCCAGAGGTTCAAGTAGGATTCAGACGAGGACATGGGAAAAGGGATATCATTGATGGCATCAGGCATATCTTGGCTGAAAACAGAGAACACCAGAAAGATATTTTCTTGTGCTTTATTGACTGTGCAAAGGCTTTCAATTATGTGGATCATGACAAGCTGTGGACAACACTGCAGGGAATGAGTATTCCAGAACACTTAATTGTGTTCCTGATGATCCTGTACATAGACCAAGAGGCAGTAGTTCGATTCATATTTGTGCTCATTGCAAAGAAAGGTGATCCAATGGAATGTAAAAATTATTTAATAAAGTCATTGACATTGTACAGAAGCAGAATTTTTCTGATACTAACTGAAAACAGTTACAGTACTACATTGACAGGAAACTGCCAGAAATTCAAGCTGGATTTAGAAGAGGATGTAGATCAAGGGATAGATCTTGACTGAAAGCAATACCAGAAAGATGTTTACTTGGGTCTTATTTATTCATTTATTTTGTAGTTAAACAATTCATTTATTCAAGGAAGCGAAAAAAATCAGCAAATTTCTTCTTAACAACTAAGTTCATGGAAATTGACTAATCACTTATTTGAAAATATTAAATTTGGTTATACATGTAAGGTCTAACCTTTGTCCATAATACAAAAGAAAGCTAATTTGGACAGTTTTCTTCAGGAAAGTTAGTGTCACACATATAAAATACACTTTAAGAAGAGACAGGCATTAACAGTAGTAGCCCATGAAGACTGGTGTCATGATATACTCAACTGAGCAATTTTATTTAAGGATAATTAAGCATTAGCAGCTACAGAAGGAAATGCAGTAGAAGAATTATGGCCTGAAATGTTAGTACCAAATTGCATCCCTTGCTCCCATTCTTTCAATCAAAACACGAATCTTGAACAGCAAATTCAAAGACTAGCTCAGTGGTTATGAATCGAGCTGCGAACCTTAAGGTCAGCGGATCGAAACTACCAGCAGCTCCACGGGAGAAAGATGAGGCTTTCTACTCCGGTAAAGATTTACACCCTCGGAAACCCTGTACAGGGTCTCTAAGAGTCTGAACTGACTCCATGGGACATAACAACAACAAGAGGTCCAGGAAAAGTTTTCTAATAAAATTATAAATCTAATCTTTTTTGTTCTAGAGACTTGGCATTGACAATTCTCTGCATCCTTCCTGAAATAATGACTGTGAGTTTCAGATGAGATTTTAAAAGGAGAAATGAGATTATCTGCCTATGGTAACATGCACTCAAGCTAATCTGCAAATTCTATAATTATGTTGGATGTTGACAGATTTGTCTCTGGGCTGGTGGTCAAGATTCAGATGAATTACTGTAGTTGATGCTTTAACATCACAAATGTTCTTTACTTCTAGCAATTTTCAGATAGAGATATAATGTTGGAATTCAATGAGGCTCCACACCCATATGCCAATAGGGATGTGTTGGATAAGTGTAAGCTTATGTCTAATTCATGAGTCAGTGTGTGAGTGTATCCCACAGGAATACTGTTTCAACTGGAAGTTTGCCATAAAGCCATTTCCATTGCTCTAGGAATATTGTTGTTGTTGTTAGGTTCCTTAAAGGCATCTTCTACTCATAGGGATGCTATGTACAGCATAACAAAACACTATCTGGTCCTGCATCATCCTCACAATTATTGTTATGTTTGAGCACAGTGCTGTTACCACTGTGTCAATTCATCTTTTTAGATCTCCTCCACTTTATTATGCATAAGGTCCTTCTCCAGAGACTGGTTTGTCTTGGCAACATGTCAAGTACAGGAGATGAAATCTTGTTATCCTCCTAAGAAGTATTCTGGCTGTACTTTTTCCAAAACAGATTTGCTTGTTCTTCTGGAAGTCCATGGTACTATCAATATTCTTTGCTAACATCCTAACTTAAATGCATTGAATCTTCTGCAGTCTTCCTTATTCCTGTCCAATTTTAACATGCATATGAGGCAATTCAAAATACCATGGCTTGGGTCAGGCACATCTAAGTCCTCAAAGTGTCATCTATGATCCTTAATAATTTAAAAGGGCCTTTGCAGAAAATTTCCATAATGCAATGTTTCCTTTGATTTCTTGACTGCTGCTTCCATGAGAGTTGATTGTGGATCCTTGAACAATGATGTCATCGACAACTTCAATTTTTCCCCAATTATCATGATGTTACGTATTGGTCCAGTTGTGAGGATTTCTCATTTTCTTTGCATTAAGGTGTGATACTTGTGCCTTATTGACTATAAAAAAGTGTCTAACTCTGTGAATTATTACAAATTATGAGCAATGTTGCAAAGAACGGGGAATTCTAAAATAATTGTGCTCCTGCAGAATCTGTACATAAGCCTAGAGACAGTCCTTTGAATAGAAATAAGGGAAATTGTATGATTTAAAATCAGGTAAGGTGCTCAAGCGTGGCAACAGTAGTCAGGTTAGCCCAGGCTCGGGCAGTGTTTCATTCTGCTGTGCATAAGGTTGCTATGGGTTGGTAC
>NW_006408694.1:4423833-4437881 GCF_000296735.1 Chrysochloris asiatica | reverse complement strand
TCAAGTGTGGCAGCAGTAGTGAGGTTGGCCCAGGATCGAGCATTGTTTCGTTCTGCTGTGCATGGGGTCGCTATGAGTCGGTTCCTACTCGATGGCACCTGACAACAACAACAACAACATATTGACATTGTATTCCACAAATTTGCTGAAGTTGCTGAATAATTCTAGTACTTTTGTACATTATAGATTTCACAGTTTTAATTAAAGTTTTTATTGTGAATTGAGTGAAAGTTTACAGGGCAGTTTTACATTCAATAAATTGTATACTTTGTTTCATTACAATGATTAAAATTTGCTCCATGTACCATCAGTTAACAATATTCCTCTATTCATTTTAGCTCTTTTTTTTAATGTTTTATTGTGAATTATGTCATAGTTTACATGGGAGAACTTAAGTTTTACATTTATCCTATCATATGTCATTTCATTGCAATGGTTACAATTCCCTCCATGCATCATCAACCAACCAAAGGGTATACCCTGCAAGCCTGCCGCCCGGTCATCAACACACAGCCCCTATCCCTCTCTGGGTCTAAAGTCCCGAGCTGCTCCATCTTTCCACGTCATCATCTCTGCCTCCATCTCTGGCATCATTGTGTCTCTGGGTAGGGTTTCGCTCTTCGCTGTTCTCTCTTGATGATAGCCAGGGATCTCCTTTTCTAGACTACAAAGTTAATCATTCCCTCCTTGTGACAAAACATGTACCTTTACATTTCCAACCCTCACAATCAGTCCTAATAACAATTATTCACTATTGTGTCACAAAAGACCTATCCACATTTCCTTTCATCAGCCCCGCCATGACAGATTGGATACTACTCAGTGGAGATTCTACCTTCCTCCATGCCCTCTGGATCTAGGTTCCCACTTGAAAGCTTGTAAACCAGGCATTTCTTCCCTTTGTAGCCCCCCACTTTGAGTAGCCAATGTCCAAGTTGCCCAACCCTGTCTAGTCTGTGTATGGAGGGGGTAGGAATGATCCTTGCTGCAAAGATTTGTTCCCTGTTTTGAGCTACTGCATCCATAGGTGTAGGTCAAGTTCGTCAAATTGTATCAGATTACTCTTTTTTTCCTCTTCTTTCTTCTTCTAGTTGAGCTCTGATTATCTAGTCATTGTAGCCAGGTCAAGCGGATATTATCTGCAAGTGTGGTTGTCCTTGTGCATATACCCTCTCTTCTTATCAGCTGGACGCTTCACTCTCCACTCTAGTCCTCTGTGGCTATGTCATGGACTCTGGGCCCAAGAGTTCCCAGGTCTTGCCACACTGCTGGCCAACCAGGTCTCCACCCTGGTTCACAGGAGTCTATTGAACATTGTAGGGCTTAGCTCGTAGCTTCATTACTGTATTTCCCTCACTTTTCCCTTATTGGTGATGAACGTGGTCACCAATCAGAGCGTGTATTCCCATTGAGTCTTAGTCTTGGAAGGGGGTTTGCTCTCAGAGGACCTGACCACTTGCTTTCATGTCTCCTGGGTGAGCAACTTGCTTGTTCTTGTAGTAATCAGTCGTTCTGCCCATAATGTTTTGTATTTTTCCTGTTGGTCTTTCTATCAAGTATATTCTGTTCTTCTAGCCACTCCAGGCTGGTCTGCTTGTCCTTTCAAGAGGAAATTTTCCATCTCTGAAGAGTCTGGATGGGGTTTAGGATTCTACCTATAGTCTTTTGTAATGCAGAGGCTCCACAGGAAGCATCCTTCACTGGGCACGTTGTAGCCATTTAGGAATTCCAATCAGTTATAGGCAGAAGATGCTTTCTATGGTGATGTTTCTGGCTATTCCTTTCTTTCCCCTCCAGTGAATTATAACAATATACTAAACATTTTCTGGATATATTACTCTTATTATAATTAGAGAGCATATTTTATATGATTTCAATCCATTTGGATATATTGAGATTGATTTTGTGGCCCAGTATATGGTCCATCTTGGTTAACATCCCATGTGCAGTTGGAAATCATGTATATTTTGGCATTGTTTAGTTAAGTTTTCTATAAATGTAAAATAGGTCAGCACTGTTGATTGTGTTGTTCAAATTTTCTAAATCTTTACTGTGGATTAGGTTACGACTCTTAGTGACCCTGTATAGGGTTTCCAAGGCTGTAACTCTTTAAGGAAGCAGAAATACTAATTCTTCTCCCAGGGAACTGCTGGTAATTTCAAACTGCTGACCCTGAGATTGTTGTTGTTGTTATGTGCCGTGGAGTCAGTTCCGACTCATAGCGACCCTGTACAGTGTTTCTGAGGCTGTAAATCTTTACGGGAGCAGAAAGCCTCATCTTTCTCCCGTGGAGCAGCTGTTTGTTTCGAACTACTGACCTGTTGGTAACCACTACGCTACCAGAGCTCCTTGACCCTGAGATTAGCAGCCCAATTTGTAACCACTACACTACCAGATGGATCCTTTAATTATTATGAAATGTATATCTTTATTTCAATAGTACTTTTTTTCTTGAAATCTCATTTATCTGATAGTAGTATTGCCAAATCAGTTTTATTGTGTTTACTATTTGCATGCTTTAATCTTTTCCTATATTTTACTTTTGGTCCATTTGTGTCTTTAAATATAAAGGAATATAGGAAATCTGAATATAGCATATTCTTTAGTTTTCCTTTCTAAATAAATTTAGTATGGCAATTTTTCTCTCTGAGTGTCTAATCCATTGATAATTAATATTATTATTGATATGGTGAAATTTAAGCTTAAATCTCAGTGCGGTTTTCCTGCTTTTATCTTCACATTTATTTTACCCTCTATTTCTTCACTTCTACCTTCATTCGGGGTAATTATTTTTCTTTTTCTAAGTATTGTATTGTATCTTCTCTATTGGCAATGCTGGAAGCACTCACTCATCAATGTTAAGAAGTTTGGAAGAGAGCTACCTGACCAACTGACTGAAAGAGGTCTATAGTTCTGCCAATTAATGAAAAGTGATCCAATGGAATGTAGAAATCATCAAGTAATATTTTAATATCACATGAATCACAATTTTCCTAAAAATAATTGAAAAAGTGGTTGCAACAGTACATTGATAAAGAGCTGCCAGAAATTCAAACTGGATTCAGAAGAGGATATGGTACAAGGGATATCATTGCTAATGTCAGATGTATTGCTGTTTGCTTTGACAGCTGTTTCCATGATCATTGATTGTGGATCCAAGTTAAATGAAATATTTGACAGCATCAATCTTTTCTCCATATATCAGAATGTTGTTCACTGGTCTAGTTGTGAGGATTTTTGTTTTCTTTAAACTGAGTTATAATCCATACTGAAGGATATAATATTTGATCTTCATCAGTGAGTTATTTTCAGCAAAGAAGGTTTCATCACCTATATATGACAGGTTGTTAATGCAGATATACAACCAGATCCTGTAGATAGCATCTGATCTCATTAACACACATAAGAGAATTATATCAGATCAGAGATGACCACATCAGATCACTTCATGAGGATGATTGCATCAAATTAGATCTCATCATTGAGATGATTAGTATATCTTATCTGATTAGCTACTGAGAATCCTGTCCCAGACAAGTTTACATAAAATTTTAACTGTGACATGTACCTAACAATAAAAACATTTCCCACCACTTTACTACCTATAACTAAGCATCCTTCTGGCCTCTCCCACCTCCTCCCTTTCCACACCAGACCCTTCCTATCTTATCACTTTCCATACTATACAAAACTTTGCATTTCCTGGTCCAGGTCTTGGCTATCATCTCACTGGCCACTTCTCCTGAGCCCACCTGCCTTGTCATTACCATCACTTTCTATACTCATCAAACTTTTCATTACCTTCACTGGTAAGTCTCCTGGCCCCTACCATTTCTCAATCCAACACATTGACTGACTCCAGACTCTCCCACTGCCTCTCACTAGCTACACCTCTACCTTCTCTTGAATATTCCCATCTTTTCCTCCCACAAGCTAGACATTTTAGCAACCTCTCCAACCTCCTCACTTCTTATACTTGTGTTATCTCCTGCTCCTACTTTTTATTGGCCATATCTGTGCTTTCTATTGACCCTCTCAGCTACTTAGTTCCATATTTATGCCTTTATGTAACCCCTCATGCATCCTTGTGTCTCATACTTGTGTCTTCTCCTGGATCCTCCAACAATTTCCTCACACCTGGGCTTTATCACAGTCATACCTAGCTTTTTGATCTACAAGCCTGAGTGTTCTTTTGACCCCCTTCATATCTTTATTATCCTTAATAGAGCATTCTATGCATCCCTCCCCTTGCCTGCTCACTTCCAGATCTGAGCTGCCTTCTGATTCCTACTACCTCTTCATCATTGACTGATGGGTGTTTTATAGGTCTTCATGCCTTCCCAATTTCAATACATGGCCTACCTCCTAGACCTCCCACCTTCACTTTATCCTCACCTGATCTGACTCTTAGACTCTCAGTCCTCATTACCTACAATTAGACTGCCCTCTGGCACTGCTTACCTCTTCACTGGCTACAACTGTACCTTCTAAAACCTCCCACATCCTACTTCTTAGTGTTTGTCTGATTTCTGGCCCCTCCCACTTTCTCATTATCCATATCCATATCTGGTTGTTCTTCCAATTCCCTCTAACTGATAACTCCCAACCACTGGTCATTCTGCTGAAGTCGAACAATTCATCATTACCTACTCCTGGGTCCTCATACCTCCTCACTTCCCCAATCTGGGCTACTTCTTTATCCACTTCACCGTCTCATTACCTAAAATCAAGGTTTTGAACTCATTCATTCTGGGTTCATTTGCATTTATAAACCTGTGACTCTATAAGAATCACCCGGAAACCTTAAAATGTAGATTCTGATTTACAATATCTGGGGTTGAAATGCAAATTTTCAGCAAGGAACCAGAATGAACCAGTCCAAAGCCCTGCCTAATACTGGGATAGCACCTGATCCCTGCTACCTCCTCATTACCCAGATCTGAACAGTCTCCAGACCCCTCCCACCACTTCGCCCCAAACCTGGGCATCATCCTGACTGAACACTCATTCTCCCGCTCCTATCTTTGCCTTTTCCTTCCCAGTTCACTTTGTTTCTGCCCATACTTGGCCATTCTTCATCCCATTTAGTCCCTTTATTTCTTAATATGTACTTCCTCCTGACTTCTTCCACCTTTTCTTTCAATCATCTGTGTTATATCCTCTTCATCTGTCCAGCCCACCTCCTCATTACCCTTAACTTTCTTGGTCTTTGGCTCTCCCTATCATCTACACCATGGTTGCTCCCTTGCCCTTCAGTATTACTGGCCACTCATGTATTTACTGACCCTAAAGTTATGGTGTTGGAGGAGAATATTGAAAGTGCCATGGGCTGACAAAAGAACCAATAGATCTGTTTTGGAAGAAGTACAGCCAGAGTGCTCCTTAGAGACCAATATGGCCAAACTTTGTCTCTCATACTTCAGACATATTGTCAGGAGGAACCAGTCGCTAGAGAAGGATATCATGTTTGGTAAGGTAAAGGGTCAAAGAAAAAGAGGAAGATCCCCAATGAGATGGATTGGCCAAGTAGCAGCATCGATGGACTTAAGTATGGCAACAGTAGTGAGGTTGGCCCAGGATTGGGCAGTGTTTCTTTCTGCTGTGCATAAGGTCGCTATGAATCAGTACCAACTTGATGGCACCTAACAACAACAACAATTACCTTATTGGAGTCCTGGTATGGCACTGCGGATTAATGCACTGGACTGCAAGCTCAGTTTGAACTGCAAGGTTGGTGGTTCAAGCTCATCAGCTGCTCCTTGGAAGCCCTACACAGGGTCACTATGGGTCAGAACCAACTTGATGGCACTTAACAACAACTACTACTACCTTATTACTCCCCACATCTGTGCCTTCTCCTGATCCCACCTAAAAATTGGGATATTTTGACATGAATATATTTAGGAAGATTTGGGAGTTGATAATAGAACAGGTTAAGACTTTGGGGAAATGTTTTTGAAGGGCTAGAGGACAGATTGTTATGGATTGAATAATGTTCCCCCAAATACATGTTGAACTCCAACTCCCTATATTTGCTTATTTGACTTTATTTGAAAACAGAATTTTTCAGATGTTACTAGCTAAACTGAGGTCATACAGGAGTAGTTGTTTTTAAGTGCCATGGAATTGGTTCTGACTCATAGCAACCCTATATAAATTTTCTAAGAAGTGGCTGGTGAGGTTGAATTGCCAACCTTGCAGTTCAAACCAACCTTGTGATCCAGTGCTTTATCCCATAGTGCAACACAAGGACTCCATACTGGAGTAGAATGGGCCCTATATTGCCAGGAAATACCAGACTAGGCAGAGGTAAGAAAGAATATTCCCATAAAATCTTCATAGAAAGCATGGCCCAGCCAACACCTTGGTTTCCATTCTCCATAACTAAGAGATAATAAATATCATTGATTTAATCCACTCAGTTCTGTCACTTTTTTTGTTTTAATGGGCATTCTAGGAACATACCAGAACTTGTAACAAATAAAGAAATTCAGTCAGTAATTAAAAAGCTCCAAACAGAGGAAGACCCTGGGCTAATTGCCCACACTGATAAATTCTAACAAACCTTTTGAGAATATTTAACTTATTTAAACTATTCCTCAAACTCCTTGAAAAATACAAGCAAAGAGAACACTAAGTGATTATATACAATCATTATTATCCTAACATTAAATCCAGATAAGAATCAAACAAGAAAAGAAAACAACAGACCAACATTCATCATAAATAGACTTGCAAATCCTTAACAAAATACTAGGAAACCAAAGCAGCAATAGATCAAACCATGTTCACACACCATGACTAAGTGGAATTTATCTCAGGAATGCAAGAGTGGTTCAACATGAACATCAATCAATATACTATACCAAATTAGGGGAAAGAAGGGAAAATGAAAACACATTATCGGTTCAATTGATGAAAAAAGGTCGCTTTTTTCAATATCAATACCCATTAAGAATAAGTGCACCCAATAAATTAAAAATTGAAGGGAACTTCCTCATCATGATAAAAAGGCATATATGAAAAACCCACAGCAAACATCATACTCAATTCTGAAAGACTGAAAAGTTTTTCCCTGGGTCCAGGAGTAAGTAAAACATGTTCACTTTCACTATTGTTATTCAACACTGCTCCGGGTTCTGGTCAGAGTAATTAGTAAAAACATTCTTTAAAAGGTATTTAAATAGGAAATAAATAAGTGAAACTGGCTCTATTTGTAAATGACATGAGTGCATAGTAAGTCCTAATGAATGCACACACACACTTTACAATGAATGAACAAATTTAGGAAAGTTGTAAGATGTAATATCCGTACAGATAGGTAACTAGGTTTGGAGTTGGTGCTAGAACTGGTTCTGATGATGATTCTAGTTATGGAGCTGATACTGACTGGTCTGGAGCTAACAGCTGATCAGGTTGTATCTCTGATAATGAAGCTGGAGCTGGCGATGGTTCTAACTTTAGAACTGGGGGTAGAGCTCTAGCTCTGAAATTGTATCAGAGAGTCCACCTCAATGGGGTCCATCAACTCTATCTGATAAAAGAGAAGGTGGACAAGGCATGCCAAGTTCAATCCAAGTATGTTGAGCTGCACATAGGTGATCTCCAACTTGATGCAGACAAAATCTGGGGTCTCCAGCATGTCCAGGATAGAGGAAATGGCCCTGGGAGTAGACAGGTGGGCAACAGAATCAAAGTCCTAGACTTTCTTTTCACATGACACTCCTGCTGGTAAAATGATTCATGTACTTTTCCATCCACAGGTCAGCCCTATCCCACTCCCCATCCCACTAGCCCCATTCCAATCCCCAACCCCACTCTGGCTAGCCTGGCAAGGCTTTCCTGGTCACCCCTCATAAGGGGCATAGCAAAGAGTCTCTGTCTCTAAGAACTATAGCTTACTGGTCAAAAAACCTTTCCTTTGTCAGAGAAATCTGACATGCTTCCCTGTCTATCTCCCCTGACCACACCCTCCTCACTGAAATGTAAACTCCATGAGGAGAGGGACAAATTTTGTCTGCTTGTTCACTGTGTAGTACTGGCACACAGTAAGTGCTTCATGAATATAAAATGGATGAGGAAACAGAGTCCCTTCTCACCTCAGCCTTCCAAGGGTCCTCATGGCACCTCAAACTGCACAAATTTGCTGCTTTATTTTCTGCATGCATGTGAAGGGCTCTTCTTTCCCCTGACACTATTCTCTAGAAAGGCCAGGGCACAACTACTCTAGCCCTACATGCAGCTGAGAACTCAGAAATGAGGTTCAGCAGATTTGAGAGAAACGTGTTCACTACACCTCCTTGACTAGAGGTAAGGACAAACATAGCTGGAATGGAACTGGGGTGGAAATATAGTCTCGGGGGCTAGCTCTGAACCCCAGAGTTGTCTCTGCTAGCTATGGGATGCAAGACCCTCTACATATCTCTCTTTGCTCTCCTTCCAAAGAAGAGGTCCTCACACTTCAGTCATCTAGCAGGAATCAAAGATGTGTAAGACTCAATGTTTGGCCCAGCCCCTTCCCAACCATAGTTCTTCACCACCCCCAGCTTGCCTGTGATGAAAAGATTCCTCCTTTGACCAAAAGTCCAGAGTCTTTTTTAGTTGGCCCAGGGTTCTTGCCATATCCATCAGAATTTGGTGGAGATGGCAAGATGTGTACAGAGGCTACGAGGATATAACATCTAACATACCATATACAGTATCTGCTTATGGTGTTTAGTATTCCTGTCTGACTCCTTGATGCTAATGGAAGTGCAGGAGTGAAGGTATCTTTGTCTGCCTTGTTCATTGAATTGGGAGTCTTGGGGTGATGCTGTAAGATAAGCACTGGATTAGTAACCAAAAGGTCATTGGTTCAAACCTACCAGCCACTCCTCAGAAACCCAAGGTCAATATGAGTCTGAACTGAGTTAATGGCACTTAACAACAACAACAAGTTCCTAGAATAGCATCTGCACATAGTAAGCACTTAACATATATGAACTGGAACCTGTGCAAGGCAGAAAATTGTCAGAGGAAGAAAATGAAAATGCTTTTTCACTAAAACAAATAATAGGAATGGGAAATTTGTGAGGGCTGGAATTTGGAGTCCTGCTGTAGTGCTGCAGGGTAATGCGCTGGACTGCAAAGTCAGTTTGAACCACAATGTCAGTGGTTCAAGATCACCAGTAATTCCTCGGAAACCTTATACAGGGTCACTGTGGGTTGGAACTGATTCGACGATGCTCAACAACAACAGCAGTCTCATTTTAGCTTAAAATATCTGACTGGGCTTGAGGTCCCTCTTCTAGCTCCCCAGGGCTATGCTTTGAATTGTGGGCCCCTACCTGAGGCCCCCAAATTCCTTTTCAATTAGAAAATTAGTTTTTCCTAAAGTCTTGGTGTCACTGAAGAGGGAGGTAGAGAGCTTCTTCATGGAAAGAGGAAAATAAATATCAGAAGGCTTTGAAAATTTCATGTAGCTGGACATGGGAGGAGCTAACACAGCACAGGGTCATCAGTGGACAGTCAATGACAAGAGTGGAAATCATGCTCACATAGATGAGCATGGAACTTAGATAAGGCCCATGAGAAAATGTTGATTCAGCTGTTACCAACTAGCAGTATTTCCCTAAAACCCTTGGCATGCAATGGACCCTAATTTGGACTCAGGTGTCCAGATTGCTGTGTGCTGAACACTGTTTCTCACCCCAACCCTATCAGCAGCCTGGGACTGGGTCTCAGGCATGGACCTCTCACCCCATCTCTGCTTCAGAGGGCTCCAAAAGCCAAAAGACTTCTCTGGAAATCCATTTCATCTGACCCAAGACTGCCCTCCCACGGTGGGATTCTTACCAACGAGAAAGCTTCTGAAATAAAACCATGCTCCTGACTCTCTTCCTGCTCTGGGGAAAGAGCCAGCCTGTTTTTTGGAAGTTAGCTGGGAAACCTCAGGCAGGGCTTTCCAGAGCAGTACCCCTAACTCACACATCACTAATAGCCCATGCTTGACAGAGGTCTAACCCTTCCACCAAGGAAAATTCCTCCCTCTGAAGCACCTCACACATCTCTCCCCTGCCTAGAAAATCCCTTCATGGGATACAGGCTTCAGAGGTCACAAACATGTTGGAAATGCTGCTCTCCACTCTGGGACCAAGGTACCTGACCACCCTGGCATATATATCCTCAGGAACTCAAGCTTGTCTTCATGCAAAGGACCCCGACTCTCCAGGAAAGGTCTCGGCCATCTCCCAAACTCCACTCCCATCCCACGATGATCCAAACAGGATTGCTTAATGGATCTGATTATTGAGTTTCTTCTCAGACCCAGCCTGCTTCACACAATGAGCCTCAGGAAGCATTTGTAAGAAGAATCACTCAAATATCTATGGACCATGAGGTTGAGGCAGTTGACATGGATCCTACCTCTACCACCCCTGTACCTCAGTCCCCTGACATCTAACCTGATGTACAAGGCCTAACTTCCCCCTCTGGGTCATGTCCAGCCTCATTAACACAGTGATGAAGAGGTGGTGACAGTGGAGCCTGGGTGAGCTTTGAATTAGTGTGAGCCTTGGAAGCTTCATTAGCTCCATTACCATCATCCTCATTTTACATACATATTCTTTTCACATACCATGACCCCTTCTTCAGGAATTCTCTCTAACTTCCCCAAATGAATCCTGATCCATCCCCACAACTTTCAGCTTTATCAGTTTGCCCTAATTTCCTCCCTGATTCCATTATTGGGTGTTGGGGTCCAGCCTCAACAGGGGGTGAGCTTCACAAAGATGAGATGTGTGGAAGGAGGGAAAAAAGGATTAAAGACAAAAGACACAGACACACGTATTTGATGCAAGCTGACAGACAGAATAGTCCTGCTGCCGAGAATGCATGCAGAACTAACTCTACCTCAGTCTTTTATTTTCACGTAGAAGGAAGTAAAAAGGATGGGTGTTCATTACAGAAAAATGTGGTTATTCACTTAAGATAAGTTTTAGTGATTCACAAAAATTCTTAAGACATTTCGATTACATCATGAGTTCTGTGCTAATCTAAGATCATTATCATGTAAAAGTTTAAGCAAGCCATTACAGTTTATACATTGACCTCTAGGTCCTCATGACCCAGGGAAGTTACGTGCAATTTACTTCAGGCACATGGTCTAATCACAGGTGGGTGAGGTGGGAGACTTAGGAAAATTCAATTGAAAAGTTAAATCAGGTCTTTTCCCAAGAATTTTAATTCTCTTTAAACATGTTGCAAGCAAAGGGTACATATTTTTGTTTTTAGGCAGGGTTACAATGGTTACAAGTCACTAATCTGGGGGAGGCCAAGGACAAAGCTCAACCTTCCCAGGAATGTAAGATCTTTTTCTCTATATTCCTTTATCCTGTACGGGTTCCACATCTAGATACTACAACACTCATTACTATTACATTTCTGTATTTCTTCCGGAGGGAGGAGAGCGTTTGAGTCAAACTGATTATACCCGGGGGCAGCTTGAAGGGGCTGCCATTATTGTTCTTCATACAAGTTTTTCTACAGTCTATTATTTTATTTTATTCAAAGGCCTTGGGCAGGTTTCCTCCTGAATTCTTTTAACTAATTCTTTAGTACTCTTGTTCTTGTTCCTTCTGAGTCATATGAGGAAGCTTTACTGACTTGGTTCTAGGGGGAAGTTCAGTTTTGTAAATGGACAGCAAGAGCTCTTATTTTTAGTTAATATCAAACATGACTAAATAATTTGATCAAAAACAATTTTGACATACTTGCCAGGTGGCCAGAACTTGCTCCCCAGAAAGATTTTGTTCCCAATACCTCACGTACTGTCAATACCTTCAAAGTAGTGACATTTACAATAGTGCCATTAAAGGAATCATTCTTTTCATCATAAGAGACCACTTTCCCAGAAGCTACAATTATCGGAGTTAAGAGCATAAAGAACAAGTAGAGAATACACAAAAGTACAATCAGAAAGAATTACACAGAGGTGGCCGGTCAGTGAGTTCGCCAAAGGCCATGAACCCGGGACTTCAGGGGGTCACTTCGTTGGCCCTCAGGGCCCATGGCTTGCAATTCTGAGGAGGGGGCCGGAATTGGATTTTCGTCCATGTGGTCACAGGGCCACAGCTTCTCAGTGCTTGCGTATGCTGTCGCCAGCAATTGGGACCTCATAGGTATAAGGGCTGGCATGACTTGGAGAAGGGGGTTTCCCAGGTAAGATCACATTGGTGACTTCACCTGGATTGGCCTGTCCTACGCAACATCATTGATGTGGTGAAAAATAACCTGAAACTCTTCACTACAGATTGGTAAATAAGCAAAAATACCTATGCTTACCTTGATTATTGGGTATTCTATCTATGTCAGGGACTGTAAATTTGAAAAGAAGATTTTATTCTGTAGGAACATGGTGTAAATTGGATACCTAAATGCAGAATCTTTGATGTGGTGAAAAAAATGTAGTTTTTCACTACAGATTACAGTTGGTGCAAGTAAGCTTGGGTATCTGACAAAGTAGGCACAATTGACATGTTATTGTTAAGTGCTGTCAAGTCAGTTCTGACTCACAGTGACCCTGAATAGGATTTCCAAAGAGTTGATTTCAATCACCTACCTTGTGATTTAAACTGACTTTGTTGTCCAGTGCTTATCCTACAGTGCTACACCAGAACTCTGGGTCGAGGGGTAATGGAGAGTAATTCACTAGCTAGAGAGTAGATGTGTAAACTTCAGTGATGGGAAAGGCAATATACAACAAGAAAGAAGTTGGCAGAAGAATGATGCAGGCAAGTGAGGAGTGCCTGAGTTAAAGGGTTTGTTTCTCTAATTCGAGGTCTTGCACATTTCATTGTAATATTTTACTTTTTCTTCTCAAGTTGTCATTTGAAAATTTCTATTCAGTTTTCTTTCATTATTTCATCCTTTAGCTTTATATACTCTACCTTCACCAACACTCATCTGTCAGTTTGTCGTACTGTGGTGCCTTGTGACTTACTGTGATTCTGAAAGCTATGCCACCGGTATTTTAAATACCAGCAGGGCCACCCATGGTAGACAGGTTTCAGATGAGCATCTGGACAAAGACAGACAAGGAAGAAGGAGTGAAGAACTATTTCTGAATATTTAGTCACTGAAAACCTTATGAATAACAAAGAAACACTCAGATATAGTGCCAGAAAATGAGCCCCTCAAGTTGGAAGTCACTCAAAAAGTGACTGGGGAAGAGCTGCCTCCTCAAAAGTAGAGTTGACCTTAATGATGTGAATGGAGTAAAGCCCACGGGACCTTCATTTTCTGATGGGGCACAACTTAAAATGAAGATTAAACAGCTGTAAACATCCATTGAAAATCAGAACATGGAATGTATGAAGTATGAATCTGGGAAAACTGGAAGTTGTCAAGAAATGGAATGCATAAACATTGATATCTTAGGCATTAATGAGCTGAAATGGACTGGAATTGGTCATTTAGAATCTGATGACCACATGATTTACTATACCAGAAAGGACAGATTGAAAAGGAATGGTGTTGCATTCATTGTCAAAAAGAACATATCCAGATCAGTCATGAGGTACAACGCTGTCTGTGATAGGATAATATCCATGGACCTACAGGGAAGCCCAGTTAATACCACTGTTTATTCAAATTTATGCACCAACCACTAAAGCCAGTGAGGATGAAATGGAAGAATTCTACTAACTTCTTCAATCTGAAATTGATCAAACATGCAATCAAGATGTATTGATCATTACTGGTGATTGGAATGTAAAGGTTGGGAGCAAAGAGGAAGGATCAGTAGTTGGAAAATATGGCCTCGTTGATAGAAATGCTGCTGGAGAACACATGGTAGAATTCTGTAAAATCAATGATTTGTTCATTTCAAATACCTTCTTTTTTTTTTTAATGTTTTATTGTGAATTATATGATAGTTTACATGGGAGAACTTTAGTTTTACATTCATTCCATCTTATATCATCTCACTGCCATGGTTCCAATCCCCTCCATGCATCATCAACCACCCGAAGGGTATATCCCAGAAACCCGCCCCCTACACTTCCCCCTCC
>NW_006408694.1:4408437-4422608 GCF_000296735.1 Chrysochloris asiatica | reverse complement strand
ATAGGCAGACTTCTAGTGTGGTGTTTCTGACTATTCCTTTCTCTCCCTCTCCAGTGTCTACTCTCCAGGAAGACGTGATCAGGATGTGGTCTTCCCTTTTCACTCTCCTTATTGCTTAACTCAGAGTAACTTTTTTGGGCCTCAGTTGGGCCTGGGCCTTGGCGGCGGGCCATTTGGGCCTCGGGCGGGTGGGTTGAGCCTAGGGCAGGCGGTTTGGGCCACTGGGGGCCTGGGTGTCAGCGACTGGGTTGCAGGAGGGTTGGTCCTCGGGTGGGTGGTTTGGGCCTCAGGCGGGTGGTTAGGGCCTTGGGCTGGTGGTTTGGGCCTCAGGGGGCCTGGGTATCAGCAGCTGGGCATCAGGCGTCTTGGGCCTCAGCAGGCAGGTTGGGTGGATTGGGCCTTGGGGGGCCTGTGCCTTGGGGACCCGGCTGAGGGCAGGTTGGGTCTCAGGGGCACTGGGCCTTGGCGACTGGGCTATGCGGCGGATTGGGCCTTGGGGACCCTGGACCTCGGCGGCGACTGGGCTGTGGGCCACCTGGGCCGAGAGGCAGGTAGGCAATTTGGGCCTTGGTTGGGCCTGGGCCTTTGTGACCAGTCTGTGGGCGGGTTGGGCCTCAGGGCAGGCCTTGGTCTCAGTGGGAGTGTCTGGGCCTTGGGAGGGCCTTGGCCTCAGTGGGTGGGCCTGTGCCTTGGGCGTTCCTGAGCCTCCGCGGCTTGGCAGAGGGCTGGTCTAGGCCCGGGCAGTAGAGCGCTGGGGTTAATGGCTGCAGAGAGGTAGTGTCTGTATTTGATGACGTAAAAGATGCCTCTCTCAGTGTCTCTGTACCGTGGGTACCCCGAATTTCCTGATATCCCTTTCTATTTGTTCGGCTTTGTTAACTTATGCTTCCTTTTCTCTGGAAATGCAGCCTTCTAAATGGGGTTGCTCTAGCCCTGCTTTCCAAGGTCTGCAGGGGGCAGAGGCTCTCGCAGGTGCAGGCATGGAAGCAGGAGCTGCGTGCAGGCAGGCAAAAGCTCAAAATGCCTGTAATTCCTCAGCAATTTGATTTCTTAAAAAAACAAGTTCAGAATGTTGAAATATAAGATCTTATGTTTGTTCAAAGGCTGTCTGTCTGCTAGACAGAGGTTTCTTATGTGCGATTTCACCCCTTTTCCCTGAGACTGCCCTACCTGAGCTGCCTGGTCAGGGAAGTGCCGGAAGTCCTCTCTCAAATACCTTCTTTAGACAGCATAAGAGATGTCTATGCACATGGACCTCAACAGGTGAAATACATAGAAATCAAATTGACTACATCTGCAGAAACAAACAATGGAAAAGCTCCAAAACAAGGCCAGGGGCACACTGTGGAACAGACCATCAATTACTCCTATGCAAATTCAAACTGAAGCTGAAGAAAGGAAAACAAGTCCATGAGAACCAAAATATGACCATGAATATATCCCACCTGAATTTAGAGATCATCTGAAGAACATATTTGATACATTAAACACTAAAGACCAAAGACCGGAAGAGTTGTGGGATGACATCAAGAGCATCAAAAATGAAGAAAGCAAAAGTCATTGAGAAGACAAGAAAGAAGGAAAAGATCAAAATGGGTGTAAGAAGAGACACTGAAACTTGCTCTCCAGCATAGAGATGCTAAGGTAAATGGAAGAAATGAGGAGGTCCAAGAGCTGAACAGAAAATGTCAAAGATCAGCTCGAGAAGATAAAGGCAAATATCAGAAAACCAAAAAGGAAGAACATGCTCAGTATTTCTCAAGCTGGAGGAACAGAAGAAAAAATTCAAGCCTCTACATTCATTATTGAATGATTCTATGGGCAAATGATTGAATGATGCAAAAAGCATCAAGAGAAGATGGAAGGAATACACAGAGTCACTGTACCAAAAGGAAATGGTTCATGTTCAACTGTTTCAAGAGGTAGCATATGATCACAAGCCAATGCTACTGAAGGAAGAAGTCCAAGGTACATTGAAAGAATTGGCAAAGAACAAGGCACCACGAATTGATGGAATAAAAATTGAAATCTTTCAAGGAAATGAGGCAGC
The DNA here is from genome assembly GCF_000296735.1 of Chrysochloris asiatica. NCBI lineage: Eukaryota > Metazoa > Chordata > Mammalia > Afrosoricida > Chrysochloridae > Chrysochloris > Chrysochloris asiatica. The sequence goes on along the minus strand of NW_006408694.1, from coordinate 4,420,558 downwards.
ACAGGAATCACTCACTCATCTCTGCCAAGAAATTTGGAAGACAGCTATCTGGCTGACTGGTTGGAAAAGATCCATATTTGTGTCCATTCCAAAGAGAGGTGACCAAACAGAATATGGAAATCATTGGAAAATCTCTTTGATATCCCATGTGGTTAAAGTTTTACTAAATGTAATACAGAAACGGCTGCCAGCATACATTGACAGAGAACTTCCAGAGCTTCAAGCCGGATTCAGAAAAGGCCATGGAATGAGGGATTTCATTGCTGATGTCCCATGGATCTTGGCTGAAAGCAGAGAATATCAGAAAGATGTTTACCTGTGATTTGTTGACTACACAAGGCTTTCGATTGTGTGGATCATGACAAGCTATGTACAACATTGTGATGTATGAGTATTCTCTAACAATTAATTGTGCTCATGAGGAATCTGTACATGGACAAAGAGGCAGCTGTTAGAACAGAACATAGGAACACTGAATGGTTTAAAATTAAGAAAGGTGTGGGACAGGGTTGTATTCTTTCACCATACTTATTCAACCTGTATGCTGAGCAAATAATCTGACAATCTGGGTTCTATGAAGAAAAACGTGGCATCAGGATTGGAGGAAGACTCATTAACAACCTGCGATATGCAGATGATACAACCTTGCTTGCTGAAAGTGAAGAAGACTTAAAACATTTACTGATGAAGATCAAAGAGCACAGCCTTCGGTATGGATTATATCTCAATGTAAAAAAAAAAAAAAAAACAAAAAAACCTCACCACTGGACCATTAAACAACAGTCTTATCAACAGAGAAACGATTGAAGTTGTCAAGGACTTCATTCTTCTTGGATCAACTATCAACACTCATGGAAGCAGCAGCCAAGAAATCAAAAGACATATTGCATTAGGCCAATCTGCTCACAAGACCTTTTTTAAGTATTAAAGAGCAAAGATGTCTGCTTGAGGACTAAGGTTCTCCTGACCCAAGCCATGGTATTTTCAGTAACCTCATATGCCTGCTAAAGTTGGACAGTGAATAAGGAAGACCATAGAAGAAGTGATGCCTTTGAGTTATGGTATTGGAGGAGAATATTGAAAGTGCCATGGGCTGCCAAAAGAACCAATAGATCCGTTTGGGCAGAAGTGCAGCCAGAGTGCTCCTTGGAGGCCAAGATGGCTAAACTTTGTCTCTCATACTTCAGACATATTGTCAGGAGGAACCAGACCCTGGAGAAGGATATCATGTTTGGTAAGTTGGAGGGTCAAAGAAAAAGAGGAAGACCTCCAACAAGATGGATTTGCCAAGTGGCCGCATCAATGGACTCAGCATGGCAACAATAGTGAGATTAGCCCAGGATTGGGCAGTATTTCTTTCTGCTGTGCATAAAGTCAGTATGAGTCAATACCGACCTGATGTCACCTTACAACAACAACAACTCTACCTTCAAGAGTACCTAGTCTGTCATATTGGGTCACTATGAGTCAGAATCAATTCAGTGGCATCCAACACCAGCAAAATTATTTGTTTATTGGATTATATCTCTTAGAGATTTCACAAATGAGTATTTGATAATTTCGATTTTGTCATTGTTGAAATTGGAACAATCTTCTGGAGAGAGGAATTGCTTTAGTAAGAAAAGGCCTCTCCTGATTTTAAGTATGATGTTCCAATAATTTGTTTCTATCTCCTTTATATATCTGTATATAGATAATAATGGAATATCACTATAATGTTTGTTATTCATTGTTTTGTTACAGTTTTGAGGAAGAAAATAAAACCTCTTTAGAATTCTTACACAAAATGCTTTCTCTCACAGCCTTAGTTTGAATCTCAGGGTTTTGTACTTATTGTTCCTCATAGAAACTTTTCTTCAGACATCTGCAGCAGTACTCCCTACATGTCTTCATGTCTCTCTGCATAGCTCACCTCATCACCTCTCTCGTTGTATATTGCTTGCTCTGTCACCATGTTAATATGTCTATCCTCTAGTCTGTGAATAATTTTCCCTCCCTCCCAAAACAATCCTAGAGTGTTTCTTATATCAAGAAAATCTCTTCTTAACTTTAAAACATTGGTCTCATTCCATATTTATTCTTTTGTGATTGACTAGTTTTACACTATGGGTTAATGCACTAGACTGCAAAACTGTTAGAACTTCAAGGTTGGAGGTTCAAGCTCACCAGCCATTCCTGGTAAACTCTATGCAGGGTCCCTAGGGATTGAAATTTACTTGATGGCACATAACAACAACAGTGTCCTCTAATTTTTTCCATGTTGTGAGCTGTTTTGAAAATTCATCATTATTCTTCAACATTACACAGCATTCCATTCTTTGTAAATACCATTTTTTTTTTTTTTAGTCATTCTTCTGTTGATGGGCATTTAGGTTACCTCTTACCTTTTGATGTGTCTGTTATTGACAGCATATTGAAGGATCCTGTTTTCTAATCCATTCTTCTACTCTCTGTCTCTTAACTGGTACATTCAATTCATTTATATTCACTGTAGTTATCAGTAGGCACAAATTGATAGCTATTATTTCACTCTGTGTGCTTTTTGTGGTACTGCTGATTTTTTTGTTACACATACTTTTCTGTGCTGAGTTCATTTTGTGCATTTTCTTTTCATTTTCATTTCTGTTCTTCTAGTCTTTACTAACTATTTCTTACTTTTCTCTTTGTAAAATTGGATGTAAAGGAATATTAATTTTCTTTGAGGTTACTCTGTAATTAAGTAGCTCTGGTAGCGTAGTGGTTACAAATCAGGCTGCTAACTTAAGGGTCAGCAGTTTGAAACTACCAGCTGTTCCGTGGGAGAAAGATGAGGTTTTTATCTTGAAATCTACTTGACTTTAGCACCATTTGGACATTCTGTATCTGCACTTGTTGTTGTTAAGTGCCATTGAGTCAACTCTGACTCACAGCGACCCTGTATGGGGTTTCCAAGGAACAGCTGGTGAGCTTGAACTGCTGACCTTGTAGTTCAAACCAACATTGTGATCCAGAGCATTAACTCACAGCACCACACCAGGACTCCATTTCTACACTAGTCCCTCTTTATGCTTTCTAGTTGATTGTTTTACCTTAAAATCTTCTACATCTGGACAGAGTTTTGGGTGGTGTTGTCATGTATGTAAAACTCAGGTTTTTGTCTGCTATTGTTGGTTCTCAGTCCAAAGAAAACTCTTTAGCACTTTTTGTAACATTTGTCTGGTTATTACAAATTCCTTAATTTATGTTTATCTGAAAATGTCCTAATTCCACCATCATATCTGAGGGATAGCTTTATGGAGTTTAGGATCATTGGTTGGCAATTGATTTCTTTGAGAATTTTGTATATGTCATGACTTCTGGCCTGCATGGCTCCTGCTGGCAAATCAGAGCTTAGTCTTATTAGTTCTCATCTATAGGTAACTATTCATTGTTCCTGAGCTGCTCTCAGAATTCTTTTCTTATCTTTGCATATGAGAATTTTGCTTACAATATGTCTTGGTGATTTTCTTTTGGGATCTATCCTGTTTGGGTTTGGTTCTGCTTCTTGTATGCTTGTCTTCTCATATTTCATAATGATAGGGAAGTTTTCTTCTAAGAACTCTTTGACAATTTTCTTTGTGCTTTTTATGGTCACTGTCTATTCTTGAATTCTAAGCATACATAAATTATTTCTGTTTATGGTATCCCACATAACTTTCTTTGGATTTTTTAATTCTCTCTCTCTCTCTCTTTTTTTTCTCCCTGATTGTTTTTCTAACATACTAATATTGGGAGATTTATCTTCAAGTTCACTGATTCAGGCTTCCATTGTTTTTAATCTACTATATTGCCCTTACCATGTATTATCCACTTCTGAAATCTTAGTACTAACCTCTGGATTTCTAATTGCAGGTTTTGTATTCCTTTAAGTTTTGCATTTTATCTGTTTGTTCTTGTATTGTTTCCCTGAATTCTTTAAAAACAATTTTGTTTTTCTGTGTCTTCCTTGCTTTTCTGGACCTTTCTGTCAATCCTTTGAAGGTACCCAAATACCAGTTTTTGTAATTCTTTTTATTTGGTTCTAATACCTTGTCTTCCTCAGAAATGTTTCCTGACTCTACATCTTAGTCATTTATTTGAGCTATTCTCCCTTGTTTCTTAATGAGAGCTAAAATTGTTTGGTATCTCCAGGGCATTTTGGTATTGTCATATCTGTATTAAATTAATGATTTTATGTTGATGTGTTCTTAGGCTCTCACCAACTCTCCTGTGAGTGTAATTAGAGAATGGAAGTGTGTACACCATTCTCCATCTGCCATTCATGCACCTTAGTTTAGGGTGGGTTTGGCTGGTGTTGGTCTATCATTGATTAGGTGGTAGAAGAACAGTTATGTCTCTTGTCAAATAGGTGGAGCTACACAGGGTGCAGTTGGGGCTGGGCTGTATGAACATGGTTACTGTCTCCTTTCAGGTATAAAGTAGAGAAACACCCCACCTCCTCCAACACAAAGAAAACAGAGCATAATGAACAAACAAGTAACCAACAATGAAGGGAGAAAAAAATAAAAACAGGCAATAACCAGAAAAAATATATATATATTATCACTAAAAAGAAAATAGAAAAGTGAAGTGTCCAGCTGATATGAAGTGAGGGCAGATGCACAAGAACACCCATACTTGCAGATAGTACCCACATGACTTGACTTCAATGGCAGGATGGTCAGAACTTGACTAGAAGAAGAAAGAAGGGGGAGGGGGGAGAAGAGTAACATTCTACAATTTGATGAACTTTGCCTATGCTTATGGATGTAGTAGCTCACGAAAGGGGACAAATCTTTACAGTGAGACTCACTTCCACCCCCTTGGTATATAGGGTTGACAGGGATGGGCAACTTAGACATTGGCTACCCAAAATGGAGGGGGGAGTAGCTATAAAGGCAAGAAATGACTGGCTTACAAGTTTTCAAGAGGGAGCCTAGTTCCAGATGGGGTGGGGGAAGGTAGAATCTCCACTGAATGGTTTCCAATCTGTTGGGACAGGGCTAATGAAAGGAGATGGGATACAATAGTGAGAAATTGCCATCAGGACTGACTGTGAGGGTCGGAAATGTAAAGGTAGATGTTTTTGATGTTTTGTAACAAAAGGAGGGGAGTGACTGATTTTGCAGTCCCTTGGACCATCAAGTGAGAAGAGCGGAGTGCAGGACCCTACCCAGAGAAGCAGTGACACCAGAAATGGAGGCAGAGATGATGACATGGATAGATGGAACAGATGGGGATACTGGACTCAGAGAGGGAGAGGGGCTGTGTGCGGACAGCCAAAGGGGCAAACCCACATAATTCACAATAAAAATGTAAAAAAAAAAAAAAAAAAAAAATAGAGGGATAGGAAAGTAGAGCCAAAGAAGAGATAAATAAAACAGAAAATAAAAGGAAGAAATTTAAAAGAAAACTTAGAAGAACTGGGGAGAGGGAAGATGATAGGTTTGTTGTTGTTGTTGTTGTTGTTGTTAAGTACCGTGGAGTCGGTTCCCACTCATAGTGACCCTGCACAGGGTTTCTGAGGCTGCAAATCTTTATGGGAGCAGAAAGTCTCATCTTTCTCTAGCGGAACAGCTGGTATAGCGTAGCAGGTAGTAAAGAAAGATCAAAAGGGATAAAAGGAGGGGAATGTAAAATAAGATAATAAAGAAAAGCATAAGCGGAGATAGAAAGGATAAAATACAAGGTAACAGAGAAGAAGGAGAAGAAAGAATAAACAAACAAATGTGACAAACTAAAAACAAAAACAATGAAACCAGTGAAGCTGTTGGACCTAGAAAGGAGAAAACTCAGGGAGGTGGGAGGGCCACCTTCCAGCCAAGGAGCTCATAAGGTGAGTGCAGGAGGGATGTGATAGCAGAGTTCTTGGTCCCAGCTGGAGTTCCTATGTGCCTACATGTTATCTATGCTCAGGGCAGTCAATCCAGAAGTGGTTTGTGGTGATCTTTGATGGAGCTAGTTTCAGTGTCTTTAGGACCACAGGGAAACTGGGGGCAGGGTGGCTGATTATAAGGGTCTCTGCTAGACTAATGATCGTCTGTGGCTCTACAGATTCTCTAGGTCTGAAGCCAAGCCACGGAAATCCAGGTGCCGAAGCCACACAGACTGCCCCTGCCTCATACTGGCATGGCTCACAATGACATAATTCATATAAAGTCTGAATTCCTTCAGAACAGAGTCTATGTTGGGTGTAGATGAGGGTGGGAGCTGTCCACACGTCTGGATACTAGGGGAGCACAGGGATAAAGAAGGAATCATACCTTTCCCATCACCTGAATGAATCTGCTCTACCAGTCCATATTCTGTCACCAAAGCTACTTACAAAAGGCCATGTCTAGCCAGATATTAACCAGTGAGTCTACATCTCTTACCATCCTTGTTCAGGTTCACCAAGAAAGCGCTCATTCCATTTCTCTAACCTTTACTCTGAAGGTCAGAGTCCTAGGTTTTTCACTTGTATCTGTTCCATTTGGTCTCTTGTATTTTTGTTGTAGAAGGTCCATGTAGTGCATCTGCCTAGTCCACCATCTTGCTGAAAATGCATAGTTCCCATTCTTTCTAAATATGTTTTAAGTCTCACCATAAATGTTATTTTTAAGCAGTCAATTGTCTTTAGAATTTTTAACAGCTTTATTGAAATATACTACATTCTATTTTCATATAAAGGAGTCCTGGAGTGGCATTGTGGGTTAGTGTGCTGGACTGCAAAGTCACTTTGAACCACAAGGTCAGTGGTTCAAACTCATCAGCTAGTGCTCAGAAACACTATATGGGGTCGCTATGGGGCAGAATCAACTCGATGGTATTTAACAAGAACAACAATTTTCATATAAAGAAATGAAATTTTTGTTAAAAATCACTTTGTTTTTACCCACATATATACCATTTTCATAGTTCTTCAACTCCATATGTAGACCTATTCTTCATCTGGTGCCAGTAGATTCTTTTCTTCATGTGTTTTTTTTGTTGTTGCTGCTGTTGTTGTTCTAGTTATTGCTGTTTCTCCCGGCCTCATTTCATTACATGCCTATTAAGCCACCTGAGATTGTCTTGCAAGTCATTGAGGTTTGTTTCATTATTTCATAGTCAATGAGCTTGTGGTGTAGTGAATTATTTAATGTCTCTTCTAGTGTTTGAAATTGTAAACTACCACCAAACAACATTTTCCTAATGGATCTTGGAAAAAAATACTTGTGCGGGAAGATGCTAATGGAGTATATGATTTAGTTGTGAGTGATTGTTAACAGGACTAATTGTGCTTGTAAAAACTTGGAAATTGAACGTGGCTATAAGATGAGTCATCTCTGAAAAAGGAAGGAAGATATCACTAACATCAAAGATGAAGAGCCTGGAGTAGAGTGTGTCCTTTGGACTCCAAGATCCCTACACATTGAATATCATCAACCGTGGAGTTGATTCTGGCTCATAGCAGAAAGCCCTGACACCCAAAGAGTGGCAGAGGCGCAGCAGCAGCAGAATCAAGAACCAGAGCACTGAAGAGTGTGGTGGGCTTTCCAGCCCAAGGAGCAAATAAAACTTAGTGACTTTAGTCAGAAGACTTGCTTGCAGAGTGGAGTGCCTCTACCCACTTACATAGGGGAGCTAGGTTTGCTGACCTATGGAACTGAAACCGAGTGCCTTCAGGTTGAGGTTTATGTGCAGTGGTATGACTTGTGGGCATTTATCATCAGGCCTAAAAAAGTTTTATAACATTGTTGTAGCAGGGCACAGACCAGACCAAGGGGTCAAGGGCCAGACAAAGGCCTGCCTATGGGAACAATAGAGGAGATGCTGTCCTGACTGGAAGAACTGCACCCGGAGCATTTCTGATCCTCGATTGTGTTCTATTAACTTCCTTAATAAACCCCTACATGAAATATTCTTTTAGAAAGATCAGCATGAGGCTGGTCTCAATGAAGTGGAAGTTAAAAATATCCCAAATGTCCCATTTTTCCAGTATGTTTTACCATTCCATAATTTCTGTCATCAATAACTTCCTCTCCCTCATATCCCATTGCTATCAAAAGAAATGTCTCACACAATTATGGATACTGGCATGTCCCAAGCCCATAGTTCATAGACCAGTCTGGATTCTGCTCATCCACTAAGTCTTGAGCTGTGGACTCAAAATCAGGTCAGCTGCCAGACTGTTGATGCATGAGACTTCAGGAACCGGTAAATCAGTTCAGGTGATAGGCCACCAGTCCCATGAACTGGAGGTCAGGTATGAAGAGCCAGGTACAAGATCCAGAGCAAGAGAATAAACTTTTCCTAAAGTATTCATATATATTAGATTCAGACCATGCCCCCAAGGAAAACTAAGGGTGGTGGCTTTAGTAAGATGGAGACCTCCTTACTCTTTATTGTTGTTAAGTGCTGTCAAGTCAGTTCTGACTCATAGTGACCCTGTATAGGTTTCCAAGGAGCATCTGGTAGGTTTGATCTGCCAACCTTGAGGTTAGCAGTCCACTGCTCACCCTATAGTGTCACACCAGGGCTCCCCTTTTGTTCCATCTTAATTCTACTTCTCATCCCTGCCTTAATTCTTACTCCTTAGTTCCACCTTAATCCTTGGTGGTGGTGGTGGTGGTTATGTGCCGTGGAGTTGATTCTGGCTCATAGCAACCCTGTGCAGGGTTTCCGAGGCTGTAAATCTTTACAGAAGCAGAAAGCCTCATCTTTCTCCTGCAGAACAGCTGGTAGTTTTGAACTGCTGACCCTGAGGTTAGCAGATCGATTTGTAACCACTACGCTACTAGAGCTCCTTACCTTAATCCTTAGTCTCACCTTAGTCCTACGTCATTAACAACTCACTTCAAAATGGATTCATATTCACAGGCATAGAGTCTATGAAAGTCCGCTGAAAGGAGCAATATGGCTAGAAGGGACATTATAAATAGTTAGCTGCCCTGCAGTTCATTCATCCCTTGGCTCTTCCAACCATTGGCCCTTTCATAGTTGAAGGAATGACGTCCCCCTCCCAATAATTTTACCATGCCAAACCAGTCATATACGAATTAGTCCTTTAGGATGGCAGAGTCTTAAGGGTGCAATTACTCAGGTTCATATGATCAGATCAGATTCTCCAAAAAAACTTGTCTTGTGTTCACCCTTCTTGGCCCTGATAAAATTTAATTTAGAGAAGAGTATTCCCTTATTTTGAGACTCTCTCTAGATATCAGCATCATTTTAGATTATCCCTATTCCATAACCCATTTACTCACTCCTTTACCGTCAGCTATTATTTCTCCTTTCTTCCATTTGTCATTTATTTTTTCCAAAAGTTTCCACCTTGAAGTGAGACATCAGGTTCAGCTGTTGTGTCAGTCCAGATTGTTGGCAGTAAGACCAGTCTAGCAATTGCTTAGCCTTTGGTCCACTTTCATTCATGTTGGTTAGGGTTACATAAGTGGGCTATTTCTGCCAATAGGCAATTGTTGTTGTTAAGTGCTGTCAAGTCAGCTCCTACCCATAGTAACCCTGTGTAGGGTTTCTGAGGAGTGGCTGATGAGCTTAATCTGCCAACCTTTTGGATCAAGTGACTTTAAAGTCTAGCACATTAACCCACAGTGCAGATGGTACTATTTATTGTCAACCCCAATTTTGATAGATTTGGGGAAGGTACAATCCATCCCATCAGACCCTTTGGAATTCTTGCATGCAGGCTCATGGGTATAATTACAGTCTCTTTGTGAGGGATCACCTCTGCTTCTGGCACTTGCTGCTGTATGCATCATCCTGTGGTTGTAGTATTCTGTAGGAAAAAAAGCAATTTCATGTGATGTGTGGAAGAACTGTAAAGTAGCACCAGCATCTTCTTTGACCTCATCTTTCCAAGGTTCCCCTAGAAATGTAGAAATCTATATTGTGGTAGCGCTTACTTTACCCATCTTATGTTGAATGTGAGCACACACTCATGAAGGTGTGTGAGTCAGCCCTTCATGTCTTTATTTCTCCCAATATTAGGTACCAAATGTTTCAATTACCTGTTCGAACTCTCTATCAAACCATTATTCATAATTAGTGGTATGTCCATTTAATATGATGTTTCAAGCCCATTGTTGGACCCTGTGGGCTGTAAAATGTGTTCCTTGGTATGAAAAAATAAAATCTGGTGACCCAAATTGGTACAATATCTTTTGTTCTAATCCCTTAATGGTGCTTTTGGAATCTGCATCCATTACAGGAAATGCAAAGTCCAGATCAGAGTCAGTATCCATTCCTGAGAAGACCTGTTTGTAACCACCTGGTGCCACTTGTGTTGTTAGACCTATATAATCCAATTGACAGTTATTTGCAGGCTCTTACTTCTGCTGAATCTGTTCCTAAGCCATCTGTAACCTGTCTTTCTTGCTGGCAGACAGAGCAGTCCTTGTTAGCATTTTGTGCCTCATAGAGTGCAAGAGGGATGTGTCTAGATTCAGCCCATCTCTGCACAGCTACAGCATCATCATATCTGCTCACACAATTGACCATCTCAAGGGAACATTTCAGTGTGTTCATTTGCTGATTCCAACCACCTTCTGACTCAGGAAGTGGGGTCTTCTGATGGGTATTGACTTATCATATTCTAATGTGCCTTTAAATTCCCAGAATGCTTTCCATTGGTCTTTGCCCCACACAGGTTTTCCACTGCCCATTTACCAATGGTCAGGGCATTGACCACTACCCATGACTCAGTAAAAATCCAAACATATGGACTCTCACCATTGTCTAGTTCTTCTCTCACAGCTAGGAAGACAGCATTCAGTTCAGCTCATTGAGTTGATCTGTTATTATATCCTTCAATCAGGTTCTTTTAATATGCTAGTCTTAATGCAGATTAAGTGTTGTCCATGTACCCTGGAACTGTCATCCATGAATGAAGCAGCTTTCTTCTGGTCAGCAGAAAGTTGTGCATTGTGTATGTGGCAATGACTCTAACAGTTTCTCAGGTGGTTCCAAAGTAGGACCTCTGGGAAAAGAAACGACATGTTCACAGATACAGCAGATGCCTTCTTGAATTTCTCCCAAGATAAATGGGTATCTCAGGTCTTATGATGATTGCATGTCCTTCTGTCATTGAGGCAGTCTCAGTCAAAGCAGGAGAGGCATTGCTTATCAAATGACATCGTGTTGCAGCATCTGGAAACTTTCTAATCCAAAATCCCAATGGTCATTGTAGGGCAGCATTTTCAAGTTTTGGCTATTAACTCCAGTCTACATACACTTGTGTGGCAGACACTTTCAAAGACATATCTGAATATGGATCAGAAGGACCATAAGGCAAGGAAAGTGGGGCTGCTTTTTGTAACTCTGACAAACTACTCTTGCTCAGGGCCCCATTTGAAGGCAGTTTTCTTCTGACTTATTTCTTGGATAGAAGCTATCAGTATTCCCAAATGTAGAAGAGATGTCCTCTAGAGTTCAAATAGACCAACCAAATGTTAGACCTCCTGCTTAGTTTGGGGAATAGATAATGACAGTAACTTATTCTTGGCTGCTTGTGGAATGTCATAGGTGGCTCCATCCCCAGATTATTCCCAAGAATTTCACTGTGAACCAGCATCTGCTGGTCATGTGAGCCACCACTGTTTTCAAATCTACCATAATCAGTTCTTCTGTATTTGATATTAAATAATATCATCGATGAACTATATCATTGCACTTCCAAATTGCACCAAACTGATGTCTATTCTAATGATACTATGATAGTAAACTAGTGAATTCAAGAAACATGTCAAAAGTGGATTGGGATCTTTTCCATGTGAAAGGAAGCTGTGGTTGATTCTTTTCTGAGATTAGGATGGAGAAAAACGCATTTGCAAGATCAATACCAGACTCCTTCATTGTCAAGTGCAGTTGAATCAATTCCAATACATAATGAACCTGTATAAGGTTTCTGAGATGCAGCTGGTGAGTTTGAACTGGCTTTGTGGTTCAAACTGACCTTGTAGACCAGCACATTAACCTACAATGCCACACTAGGACTCCTTTAACCTGCTTTATTTTCTACACAGTTGACACCATTCCTCAAATAGCAGGAACTATAGGTGGCACCACTCGTCTGTCAGTTTGTCGTACTGTGGTGGCTTGTGAGTTGCTGTGATTATGAAGGTATGCCACCAGTATTTTTTTTTTT
>NW_006408694.1:4386300-4387682 GCF_000296735.1 Chrysochloris asiatica | reverse complement strand
GATGATGTGCCCTGTAAACTTTCACTCAATCCACAATAAAAACCTTAAATTAAAAACAAAAACAAAAACAAAAAAACTATTACCTGAGGACTTCTGGCAAAATGGCAGACAAGTCACTCATACTCAACAGACCCTCTGCAACAAAGATATGGTACACCAAATTGGGAGGAATAAAAGATAATCTTGGAACACTGAACTTCAGAGGAAAAGTTAGAGAAGTGGATTGAATATTTTCTGGGAGTAGACGTTGAACAGGGGCAGGGAAAGGAGACTGCCAGTTGAATGATTGACTAGAAAGACGTGGCATGGGCATCTTCAATTTTGCAAGTAACTTTGGCAAAAGAAGGTGGCCTGATTGAACAGATTCACACAGGTGACAGAAGATATGATTCCTTTTTTTTCTCCATGCTTCTCTGGTAACCAGAAGTATAGTTGGCCTGCATCTTAATCCACCCCCAGAACAAACCCCACTCTCCAGGAATTTAGAGCTGCAAAGTTGTGAGCCACACCAGTATGAGGTAGGTACTGGCTGTGCAGCCTTGGTACCGGGATTTAGGTGGGCTCATCTCCAGACCTACAGAAACTGCAGAGCCATCAGACCAGCATTAGTCTAGCAGAAATCTTCATAACCACTCTGCCACCAGCTGCCCTGTGGTCCTAAAAGACACTGAAATAAGCTCCATTAAAGGCTTCCATGAACTACTTCTGGATTGAGTGTCCCGAATGTAGACAGCATCTAAGAATGCCATCTGGGGCCAGAAACTCTGCTGTCACATCCCCCAACCCCCACCTCATGAGTTCCATGACTGGCAGGATCCTCTTCCCCACCAAACCCCAACCCCCAGAAGAGTCTAACAGCTTCACTGATTTTTTGTTTGTTTGTTTTTGCTCTTTTCCTTTCATTGTTTCTGTTTATTCTTTCTTCACTTTCTTCTCCTTCACTTTCCTTGACTTTTACCCTTGTTGGAATTGTGGTGGCTCCATACACTAGACTCTGGACTGAAAAACCACAATGTCCATGGTTCAAGCCCACAGAAACCCTATACAGGTTGGTTATAAGTTGGAACTGATTCAAAGGCACTTAACAGTTCCACTTTCATTTTTTCTTCAGTTTTTCATTCCCCCTTTCTTCTTCTTTTATTCCTTTTGATCTTTCTAGATTACTCTCTACTCTCTATTTTCATCTTCCCTCACCTAGGTTTTTTTGGTGTTTTAAAATTTTCTTCCTTTTATTGTCCCTTGTTTTTCTCATCCATAGCTCCATTTTTTCTGTATCTCTTTTTCTCTTTTAGTTACATTATTTTTTTCTTATCAATGCCTGCTTTTTTTCCTTTTTCATCCTTTATAGTTTTCTCTTTTTGCTGTTTTTTTGCTTGTTTGTT
>NW_006408694.1:4376256-4384320 GCF_000296735.1 Chrysochloris asiatica | reverse complement strand
AGAAATAGTCCACCTCTCCTTCTTCTTAGTGTATCTTAGTCTGGAAACTCAGCTGAAACCTGTCCACCATGGGTGACCCTGCTAATATTTAAAATTCTAGTGGCATATCTTCGAGCACCATAGCAACATGCAAGCCACCACAGTATGGAAAATGGAAAGAAACCTACAGAAATGCTAGACTGTATACCATGCTAGTGGATAGGAAAACTTAATATTGTGAAAATGTCCACACTACACAAAGCAATCTATATATATAATACAACCCCAATCCAAATTCCAGCATCATTTTTTAAAGAGCTGAAAAATTAATTACTAGTTTTATATGCAAAGGAAAGAGATCCCAGATTAGCAATACATTACTAAAAATGAAGAGCAAACTAGGAGGCTTCTGTCGACCTGAGCTTATTATCTACTATACAGCTGCCATAGTCAAAGCAGTCTCTATTGATACAACAAAAGACACATAGCTCAATGGAGGAAATTTGAGAACCTGAAGTAAATCCATCTGCTACAATTATTTGATCTTCAATAAAGTGCCAAAATACATTGAACAGGGAAGCGATGGTCTCTTTAACAGATGGTGTTGGCAAAATTGAATATCTATTTGCAAAAGAATAAAATAATACCTTATTTAAGACCATATGCAAAAATGAACTAAACACGATTTAAGACCGAAATATAACGCCTAGAACCATAAAGATCAGCAGTGAAAAACTAGGGACAAACTTAGTGACTCTGACATATGGTATAAATGTAACTGTAAACACACAAATAGCAGAAGACAAAATAGATGACTGAGACCTACTAAAAATTAGACACTTATGTACACCAAATGATTTAATCAAAAAGGTAAAAAGAGAATCCATAGATTGGGGAAATTTTTGACATTGACATATCAGGTAACAGACTACTCTAAATTTATAGAACACTTCAACACCTCAACAAGAAGACAGATAATACAGCTAAAAAATGGGCAACCAACATGAAAAACACTTCACCAGAAAGACATTCAGGCAGCCCTACAATCATGACAAAATGTTTGTGATCATTAGCATTGTGGTGGTGGTTATGTGCCATGAAGTCAGACCCTACTCATAGCTACACTGAATAGGGTTTCCGAGGCTGTAAATCTTTACAGGAGCAGAAAGCATCATTTCTCTCTCACAGAACACCTGGTAGTTTTGAACTGCTGACCTTGAGGTTATCAGCCTGAGTTATAACCACTAAGCTACCAGAGCTCCTTATCATTAGCATTATAAAATGCAAATCAAATGAGATATTGTTCAGCATTAGTAAAAAAGTTAAAAAAAAAAAAATAAAACAGAAAACAACAAACTTTGCAAGGATGTGGAAAGACTGTGACCTTTCTACACTGTGGAAAATGGTATGGTGCTTTCTCAAAAAATCTGAAGTAGAAATATAACATGATCCAGTAATCCCTCTACTTGGTATATTGTCTCATGAAATAAGAGTGGTGACATGGATAAGTGTATATGCACACCCATATTCAGTGCAGCACTATTCACAATAGGAAAAAGGTGGAGACATTCTAAATGTCCAACAGAAGATTTGTTAAATTTCTGTACATGTACACAATGGAATACTACACAGTGTTGGGAGAATAATGATGAATCTGTGAAACACTTCACAACATGAGTAAACCTGGAGGACATTATGCTAATTGAAATTAGTCAATCACAGAAGGACAAATATTGTATGAGGCCACTGTTGTAAATCATTATGAAAAGATTTTCTCGATAAAAGAAATATTCTATGATGGCTGCCAGGAACGGAAAGGAAGGGAAAATTATTCACAAACTAGAGGTTAGGCACATGTTAACATGGGTGATGGGGAAGGCCATATACAACAAGAGGGAGGTTGGCAGGGGGAAGATGAAGTGAGGAATGCAGGAGTGAAAGTGAATAGAGATAAATACTATTAACTGATGGTACATGGAGGGGACTGTAATCCTTATAATGAAATGAAATATATAGTTTACTGAATGTAAAGCTGATGATTTACTCTGTAAAACTTTGCTCAATTCACATTGAAAAGTTTTAAAATAAAAATAATGTAATTAAAAGATTTTTTAAAAACTATTCCCTAAGATCACCTCTTAACAGAAAAAGCAGAGTGACATGCAAAAAACATTATATTCCCTGTTTGATTGGTACTTGGCAAAAAAAAAAAAAGAAAAGAAAAGAAAAAATTCTGTAGGAGTCCAAAAGCTCAGCATTTAATGCAAAGCAAATTTGAGAAGATAAGGAGGCAGGAAAATGAGAGTACCGGAAATGGAACAACTAGAACACAGCTAATGAAAATGCTGACACATAGTGGGAAACGTAACTACCATTATTAATCAATTTATGTGGAAATTGACAAAGGAGTACTTAACTTGCTGGGTAACTGTTCACCCAAACCACAATAAAACACAATTTTAAAAATGTGAAGTAGGTTTAACAGGATATCAGGCAGGGGATGAGTACACAGCTCTATGGTTCCCATGTTGCTTTTAGCTTCCATTGAGTCAGTCCCTGACTCATGAGACCTATGCTCAATGGAACAAAATGCTTCCTGGTCCTGCATTATCCCCATGATCCATTGGGGATCAGTCTTTTGTAATCCATAGTATTTTAACTGGCTGATTTTTTTAAGTGAATCACCAGGCCTCTTTTCCTACTCCATCTTTGTCTGGAAGCTCCATTAAAGTCTGCTCAGCATCATTGTATACACAAGACCCCCACAAAATGGCAAAAATTCTACCACTGCACCATGAGTGCCCTCTTTGCTTCTCATGTTGTTGGTGTTGTTCGGTACCCTGAAGTTGATTCTGTCTCATTACACAGAATGAAACTCTGCCTGATCCTGCACCCCTCCCAATTGTTTCAGTCCACTGTTGCTGTCCCTGTGTCAGCCCATCTTGGTGAGGGTCTTCCTCTCTTTCACTAAACCTCCACTTTACCAAGCATTATGTCCTTCTCCAGGGACTATCACCTCCTGACAGCATGTCCAGAATATGAGAGATGAAGACTTACGGTACTCACTTCTAAGGAGCATTCTGGTTATATGTTGATGCTGGCATTAATGAGATTTCTGAACTGTCTCATATGTATTACAGTGGGGTAATAATAGTGCCAATAATGAAGTTTTGTGTACAAGTTAGAGAGACAGTATGTATTGTTATAGATAAAGTCATCAACGTTTAAGGTTAAAAAGGAGGAGTGTGTTGCTAGCTTGTAAGAATTCCAAGTCAGATACTTCCAATTGGGAAACAGCTCTCCTTCAATGGGTTAAACCATGTAGTTTTACCATTTTCAACACCCGGCATCCAAGGCTGCATGTTTCCATCAAACCTTATATGGGAAAGGATTTTAAGGGACTAGAGTAAAGATGGAGCCTATTAATCCATTGGCCAAACTCGTCCACATGAACACACTGAAATGTTTGATTGCTCTGTTACCAGAAAGAAGAGGAAGTTGGGTTATGAACTACCATTTTACTTCTGTCTCAAGATTTAGATGAAGTAAATGCCTAAATGTATAGAAAACACTAACGTATTGTGTTTATTTCCATTCTGATTTCTGACAGTTCTAGAGCTACACAATCCCATAATTGTAACATTTAATTTCCTTTTCTAAAGCTATTTGGAGTTGTTTTTTCAGGAGTAGGACTAAGGAGTACTGGTATGACACTGTGGGTTAATGTGCTGGACTATAAAGTTGGTTTGAACTACAAGGTCTGTGGTTCAAACTCACCAGTCGTTCCTCAGAAACCATATACAGGGTTGCTATGAGTCGGAAGCAATTCGACGGCCCTTAGCAACAACAACAACAAAATGACTAAGAAGTCTCAAAATATGTGTACAGAAGGAGCTTATATAGTTGTAATCAAGACATTCCTTTTGATATTGTCTTTTTCCATTCAGAAATGTTTGTTGAAAAATATAAGTGAATGTTGTTGAGTACAAAGCATATAATGCTATGCACCAATTTCTATATTCTGAAATATTTACTAATTGGACAACCTGAAAAGAATCATTTTCTGAACCTGTTACCCAACCTAGAAAATGAAGATAATAGCTACCTCCTGGGTGATTATAAAGCTGAGATGGGATGATTTCTATACAAGTAAATTGTAAAACATCAAGCTAATACAAATATTATTTATTACAAACTTGCTAAATAATGATCTGCAGGAAGCTGTCAGAAAAATTTCCCAAATCCCAAATTTAAGACTCCCTGCTGTCTTTGTTTCATTGAGAATCAAGGGATCTGTTTAGTGGTTAAGTGCTCAATTGCTAACAGAAAAGGTCATAGGTTTGAACCCATCAGTCATTGCACAGGAAGTATGTGACTGCTTTCTTAAAGATCACAGTCTTGGAAACCCTAAGGTGCAGTTCTACTCTGTCTTATAGGATCAGAATCTATGAGTCAGAATCCACTAGACAACAACAGATTTTGTTTTGTTTTTAGGGCCAATTGTTGTCTTTGGTAGGAAACTATGTTTCAGCTAAAGTCTGTGACTTAAGGGAAGAATAAACACAGATATTTTAATCTCCCAATACTGTACTATGAGTTATGGTCTGACTAGATCTGTATGTAAGATGTGTTTGGTAAATGTGAAATAAAAATCAAAACAGATTTTCCTAGTTAGAATTCTAAGAGCTTTTGTTAGGTTCAAGGTTTTCATTCTCGAACAGAAGTTTTTTAATAGCATCATCAGTCATAAAAAATAAATCTTTTTCTGAGAAAATCTTTACTTGGAGAAGGTTCTGCTCATTGGTAAGAGTCCAAGCCCATTAAATGATCTGAATGATTATATGCTGAGAGATTTTTTGAAATTATTTTCCTTTGAACATGATTTTACATATTATAGGTCTCTTAAATTAAGTTAGCTGTGCCCAGAGCAATTTTAGAGTTAAGTAGATCGCTATATTAAAGAAGCCTCTAATTTTATAATTGCCAACAAAATACAACAATTTTGCTGCTCAATTAAATTTCATTTGATCTTAAATTCCATGAATGTGAAACCTTAAGCACACTTTACATATAGAAACTATTGCAGACTACACTCATTATTGGTAAGGGCGTGCTTAATGTGAGGCACAGGATATGAGAATGTAATTTGGGGACTATTCCATGAGAACCCATCAACAGTTAACACAAATGATAAGATATCTCAGTGTACGTTTCTACTTTCCTAAAAGGGTTTGAAGTCCTAGTGTGATGTTGAGGGTTAATGCACTGGGTTACAAGATCTGGTTAAACCACAAGACTGACAGCTCAAACTCACCAGCTGCTCCTTGAAAACCCTACACAGGGTTGCTATGAGTCAGCACTTAACAACAACAAGAAGCAGGGCTTACTTGGTATCTCTGGAACTCCACTCTCCTACTCATTTGTCTTTGATGGATTCAATTTGTGGAAAACAGCATGTTTAACAGAATCTCTGAAAAAAGGTAGTCTTTTACTCAAAGGAGTCTTAGGGTGATTTTATTCTATTTTCCCCTGAACTTAACCTGCTGTATTTTTCCACAGGAACACAGACTAGCACTGTTTGTATGACTATTGAATGACCTTTGTCTGCCCTTGCTAATTTTTGAAACTATTATACAAGTTCCTTTTGCCTTAAAATTTCAGGAAGAAATGCAGTGTCCACTTGCTGTCTCCTTTTGAAAGCATTTTGTTTATAATTACACAAAACCTGTTCTTGGCCCAACCTCTTAGATTCTGCACAATGTCTAGCAAGAAGAAAGAACCTAAGAAATCACCTGTCTGTCTCACTTTTACCAAAAAGAGAAAGTCAGCTTGAGTGGTGGCTATTTCTTTCACACACGGAGGTGTGCAGGATCAGGACTCAGGCACCTATATAGCTCTGTGTGTGAGCCTTCCACAAAATGGTCTGTGGTGCTGAACCTCCCCAAAGCTACTCTTCCTCTCTACTAGGTTTCCACTGCTCTACGTGGTGCTGACTCTCCCACGTCTCAAACCCTTCTTTTTCTGCACTCCCTTTGTACTTCCTCTCCCTCTTAGTACTATGTAAATGACCTTATTCTCAAGGCCACGCCCCTGTGTCTCAGATTCTCTTAATAATTCACCAGCTTTTATACTACTATCTTTCCTCAAGTCATTTTTGGATGGATGCCTTTAGTTTAATGTCCTAATATCTAGAGCTCAGTGTTCCCAAATCCTCACCCTTATAAACTCCCTACTTTGCCAAGATTACAAATGAACAAACTGATGTCAATAGATAGGTGGTGATTGTTTATTACTATTAATCGGCAAAAATATCTGAGTAGATGTGGTAGAAAGATGATGACTAAGCAAAAAGGCTGTGTGGGCTCTCTGCAACAAGAATACGGAAAACCAGACAAGACTGATAAAGAATACAACACTGGAACTCTGTCCTCCAGAGACATGGATAGAAAAGTGGATTGAGTGCTTACCAGGAGACAGGGTTGAATAGATGTGGCAAAAGACGAGGTGACTGATAGTCAATGACAACTGATGGAACTGATTGCAGCCATTATGAAAGTTCATGACTGAGTTTAGAGACAAGGAAACCTCTTCACATGGCAAAAACTTACCTGTGGCTCATGGAGACAGAGGTGCTACTTATTTTTTCTTCTTCTTTCTTTATTTTCCAACCAGTGTAAACTCCAGAGAATTTCATGTTTTCCAGGTAGTCAGAACAATTTAGAGGTTGTAAGCTGAGGAAAGAGCTAGATACAATAACTCCAGTAGGCCAAGTTCAGATCAAAATCTGCCAAGTTGACCTTGGCCAGCCCTGGACAGGCTCTCACTAGGAGAGGGAGCTTAATGGATATGTGGGGTAGATGGAAAAAAGGGGAAAAAAAGAGGGGGAAGGGAGGAAAGGAAAAAGGGAAAGAAAGAAGGTGGGTAATCTGTGTGGGGCCACTCTTCAGACACAGTGTGGCCTATTTGAACTTTCTCAGGTGGCTGTGAAGGCAAGAAGTAAGTAGATGGTGGACAAAACCATATATTGGCATAGAAAATCATAGATTTCCAGTCCCCACTATCTCCCTTCTGCTCCACCCCTCAATGTGTAGGCTGGTTTTCTTTTTGGGAGGGGGAGTTTTCTTTGAGGTTTTTTTACTTTTTGGTTTGGTATCTATTTTATTTTGTTTTTCTTCTTTTTGCACTACATGATAGAAAACAGCAACTGCAAACATACAGGCAAGCCACAGGAAAACAATCTATGTAATCATAAATTAAAAAAAGGAAGAGCCACATGATCATATCAGCTGACACAGGAAAGGCATTTGACAAAATCCAACACCCATTTTTGATAAAAACACTCAGCAAAGTAGGAATTGAAGGGAAATTCCTCAGCATAATTAAAATCATATGCAAAGTCAACAGCCAATATCACTGTCAACAGAGCAAAACTTAAAGCATTCGCTTTGTGAACAGGAAACATACAAGAATGCCCTTAGTCATTACTTCCATTCAAAATTGTGTTGAAAGTGTTATCCAAAGCTACAGGCATCAAAATCAGCAAAGAATAAGTCAAACTCTCTCAATCTGCATATGATATGGTCTCATACATGGAACACCCCAAAGACTCAGCAAAAAAAATTATTGGAAGTAATTGGAAGATTCAGCAAAGTGGCAAGGTACAAGATCAATATTAAAAAATTCAGTTGGATTCCGCTATAGTATACTATTCTTCTATAATAAAAACTGCTCTGAAAAGGAAATTAGGGAAACAATACCACTTATAATAGTCACCCAAAGGCTGAAATACTTAAGAATAAATCTAACCAGAGAAACAAAACAGTTAAACAAAGAAAACTACAAAACACTACTACAAGAAATCAAAAGTGATTTGCACGGGACCCTACCCAGAGAAGTAATGATGCCTGAAATGGAGCCAAAGATGATGACGTGGAGCGATGGAGCAGATGGAGACTTTAGATCCAGAGAGGGAGAGCGACTGTGTGCTGAAGACCTGAGGGGCACGGGGGAAGGATTGCATGGAGGGGATTGTAACCATGGCAATGAGACGATATACGATGGAATGAATGTAAAAGTAATATTCTC
>NW_006408694.1:4374986-4376156 GCF_000296735.1 Chrysochloris asiatica | reverse complement strand
ATTGCATGGAGGGGATTGTAACCATGGCAATGAGACGATATACGATGGAATGAATGTAAAAGTAATATTCTCCCATGTACACATAATTCACAATAAATCATTTAAAAAAAAAAGTGATTTACATAAATAGAAGAATTTAGCATGCTCATGGATAGGAAGACTTAGCATTGTGAAAATGTCAATACTACCCAAAGCAATCTATAGATATAATGTAATTTCAATCCAAAATTTCAACAATGTTCTTTAAATAGATGAAAATAATTATTGCAAACTTTATATGGAAAAAAAAAAAGACTTCAGATAAGCAAAGCACTGCTTAAGAAGAAGAACAAAGTTGGAGGCCTCACTCTCACTGATCTCAAAAACTATCACACAGGCACAGTGGTCAATTCAACCTGGTATTAGTAAAATGAAAGATTAGTACAATTAGATCAATTGAACTGAATTGAGATCCCAGAAGTAAATCCATCCACATACTGTCAACTGATCTTTGACAAAGGCCCATAATGCATTAAATGGGGAAGAGAGTCTCTTCAACAAATGGTGCTGGCAAAACTGAAAATTGATTTGCAAAACAATGAAACAAGACCCATATCTCACACTGTATACAAAAACTAACACAACATGGATCAAAAACCTAAACGCAAATCCAAGAATGATAAAGATCGTCAATGAAAAAACAGGGGCAAACTTAAGGTCTCTAATGCATGGCATACACACACTATCAAAAATTACAAAAAACACAAAAACAACAGAAGACAAATTAGACGACTGAGACATACTAAAATTTAGAAACTTATGTGCATCAAAAGATTTCACCGAAAGAGTTAAAAGGGAGCCCACAGACTATGAAAATTTTTTTTTGCAACAATGTATCAGACAAGGCACAAATCCCTAAAATTTACAGAAAACTACATCTCCTTAATTCCTCTACAAGAAAAAGACAAATAACCCAATTAAAAAATGGGTACAAGACATGAACAGACACTTCATCAAAGCAGATATTCAGGCAGCCAACAAACATATGAAGAAATAGTCATGATCATTAACCATTGTTGTTGTTGAAGTGCCATCGAGTCGGTTCTGACCCATAGCGATATTGTATAAGGTTTCTGAGGAGCAGCTGGTAAGCTTGAACTGCCGACCTTGCAGTTCAAATGGCTTTGCAGT
>NW_006408694.1:4369394-4371311 GCF_000296735.1 Chrysochloris asiatica | reverse complement strand
TAACCACTACGCTACCAGAGCTCCTTGCAAGTGTTGATAGGGACAGGCAATTTGATGTTATCTACCAAAAATGGGAGGCTACAAAGGCACAAAGTGCTGGCTCACACACTTTCATGAGTGTGCTTAGTTTCAGAACGAGGGGTTAATGTAGAATACCCACTGAATGGTTTTTCTCTTTTCCAAATAGATCTGTTTAAAGCGGATGGGGGTTCGGTGCTGATAAGATTTTGATTCAATTGTGTGTAGTTGTTAGGAGGACTAATGGTGATTGTCATAACTGTAATTGTAAAAGATGTGCAATTAAAACAGGGGAGTAATTACCTTTCATTTCAGGAACAGAGGATTCCAGGACCATTAAGAAGGAAGAGCATGAAAGGAGCATGGCATCCGCCCTAGAAAAGTGGCTACATTAGAGATGGTGGCATAGGCAATGATATGGAGAAATAGAGCAACTGCAGACTCTAGGCCCATGGACTGAGAAAGGCTGTGTGCTTGCCGGCAGGAGCCTGGCTTGTAAAATGCACCCTTTGGATGTTTAAATGAATATATATTTTTATTATGTATGTGTACATCCAATATTTTTGCTTTGTTGATTTGTGAAAAATAAGATGTAGAAGTGAAACCACAGAGAGGAAGGAGGATAACTGTTGTTGCAGGCAGGGGGTTATAATCGTTTGGATGAAACAAAACATGACTGATTGAAAGTAAAGCTGATATTCTTGTCTATTAATCTTCCTTAAATTCATAATAAAAAGTTAAAAAAATATATATCTAAGTATCTCAACTATCTGCAATATGTTAGAATTCACAAAAAAAGCCTCAATTTTATGAAGCTGAATAACATCAGAATAAAAATGAACTAACCTGTCTGTGTTGCTAACCTCACAGTCAGTAGTTCAAAACTACCAGCTGTTCTGTGGGAGAAAGATGAGGTTTTCTGCTCCTGTAAAGATTTACAGCCTTGGAGACGCTGTACAGTTGTCACTATGAGTAGGAACCTACTCCATGGCACATAAAAACAACAAATTAATGCCAAAGCCAATCCACTGCCCATTATCCTTTCTTGAAAAGATTACTATATATTGTTTAGGATGTTTGGCCTATATATTAAAATTTAAATAATTGACATATGTATTTCAAAGACATAATTGATTATACAGTGTACATGTCACTGTCTGAGGATCTGAGGAAGCTCCTGTTTCAGATGGAATTGACATTAGTATCGGTACTTAGTGGCCTTTATTAAGAAATGTGTAACTCCTTTGTAGGACATTGCCCAGTTGTGGAAATTTTAAATTTATTTATCATTCCTACTGGAAGTCCTGGTGTGGTGCTGTGGATAAAGCACTGGACTGCAAGGCCCGTTTGAACCACAAGGTTGGCGGTTCAAAATCACCAGCTGCTCGTTGGAAACCCTACACAAGTCGCTATGAGTAGGAACCAACTCAAGGGAATTTAACAACAAAAACAACTGGAAGTACTTTATTTATTATCACTCTACAAAAAAAAAATTGTAATTTTTTTGTTTGTTTCATACAATATTATTATATTAAAGTGTTTTGTACTAAAAATTTCCATTAGCCAATCCTCTATGTATTGGCTAATGGAAATTTTTAATGCTATTTGAATGTAGACACAGAGTCTTACATTGAAAACCTTAGGGATAGCAGCGGAACAACATATATACTGTCGGAAAATGAGCTTTTCAAGTTGGAAGACATTCAAAATATGACTGGGGAAGACTTGGCTCTTGAAAGCAGAGTTGACCTTAATGATGAGAATGGAGCAAAGTTTTGGGGACCTTAATTTGCCGTTGTGGCAAAACTCAAAATGGGAAGTAACAGCTGTAAACAGTTAATAATCAGAATGTGGAACGTACAAAATGAAAATATAGTAAAATTACAAGTCATGAAAAAT
>NW_006408694.1:4356781-4365394 GCF_000296735.1 Chrysochloris asiatica | reverse complement strand
CTTCCGACTCATAGCGACCCTGCTCAGGGTTTCCGAGGCTGCAAATCTTTACGGGAGCAGAAAGCCTCATCTTTCTCCCATGGAACAGCTGGTAGTTTTGAACTGCTGGACTTCCAAAAAGTGTCCAATATGACAATGGAGCAACAAATGCCTACAGATGAAATGAAGATTGCACTCAGCATGGAGTTCCCAATCCAGGAAAGTGGAGAAAATGAATGGTACTCTACAGAAACAAATGGTAAAACTCTGCCAAGAAACTCATTTACATTGCTTTAACCCTGTTCTGGATACAGGTAGGCCCCAGAAGTGGGCTTAAATTGAGCCCTTATAAAGTTGTATTAGGTAAACCTTTCCAAGCAGCCTCCCTCAAGTTGACCCCAACTAATATTTAAAGGTGTAGCAGTATGACAACACCTCCACCATGCACTTTCTATTATTCTTAAATTTGCTCATGTGTGGTGAGTCCAGGTCTTGATTTCTTCGAGTTTGAGAGCAGTGAAAGTGGTCAGCAGGATCTCCCAAGGCCCGGTCCACTTCTCCTGTAACTGAGAGTCAGGTCCATCTTTCCACATTTTGAGCAGGACGTGATCTTCCGGCTGGAAGTGGTATGTTACCTGTATGAGAGAAAGCAGACCTAGAAAGAGCAAATCCTGGACAACAGTGGGCTGTGAATTCTTCCTCTGATCTCAAGCTGCGATTAAAGCTGCATTAACCTTCTTTCTCCTGTTATGGGTTAGACACTCAGATCTAACCCCCTATTGCTAGCATGAAAATGTTTAGATATACCTGGGGCAAGCATGTAATGGATGTGTCTGATTTCTGTTTGTAGAGGAATTGTACCTTGTTGTATTACCCTTTGCTTTTCATGACTTAAACTTAGTCCTCTTGATCCAAGAAATAATGCCTGGAATCAAAGTAACTATTTTCACTTGAAGCAGATTTCATGGAATCTAAAAATAAGAGTGGAGAATAATAGCATGGATCTTCCGACCTAAATAAAATGAAGTCGGTTTAGTCATTAAATCTAAAATGAGGACCCTGCAAATGAGGAAGTTAGTTTAAAAATTAGCTGCGATGACCTTATGATTCATGAAGGTCAAGAAGAATAGGATGTGTTTAAACTCACCCAGATAGTTTTCTCAGGAATGAAGCATCTGAGAACCTAGAGGTAGAATATTTGAGGAAATGTGTTGACTTACTGTTTCTTTTTCCAAAGAATGCTGTCTTGATGTTAAAATAGATTAACTGTACTTCCAAATGTAACATAACCTATAAAATATGACTGTTCTTCATAATGGACAGGATTATGAAGTCTTGAGAGATTATCCTCCCTGTCTTCCAGACTGCTGGCTTTCTGTTAATAACGTGTGAATTCCATCTCTCCCCATCTCTGTGATTCACTACAGTTACAGTGAGTAAACCCTCATTTTGGTGTGGCAACATTGGCATTAGTAGTCCACTACATGAATTAAATAATTCACAAGGTGTGGAAGAAAGGACAAATCTGCTCAAGATGGTTCTTCTTATCATGAAGAGGAGTTTTCCCATCTGCAGTGTGGACAGGCATATATGCAGAATTTGAGTGGGACAATATGGTGACTGCCTTCTACTTGTGTATACCAGCTACTATTGCTACATTGGAGGCCTGCTGTCGTGCTGTTGGATAAAGTACTGGACCACAAAGTCAGTTTTAACCACAAGATTGGTGGTTCAAATTCACTATCCCCTCCTTAGAAACCCTGTACAGGGTCTCTATGAGTCAGAACTAACTCAATGACACTTAACAGCAACAACTGTTACATTACAAATCACCACAGAACACAGTGGAGCAAAACAACCATTTTATTATGCTTAATGATTACAAGCCATGTATTTTCAATAACCTCATACATATGTGAAAGTTGAATAGTAAGTAAGGAAGACCGTAGAAGAATTGATGCATTTGAGTTATGGTGTTTGAGGAGAATATTGAAAGTACCATGGGCTGCCAAAAGAATGAGTAGATCTATGTTGGAAGAAATACAGCCAGAGTGCTCCTTGAAAGCCAGGATGGCCAGACCTCGTCTTTCATACTTTGGACATATTGTCAGGAGGGACTAGTCACTAGAGAAGGATACCGTGTTTGGTAAAGTGGAGGGTCAGAGAAAAATAGGAAGACCCCCAGTGAGATGGATTGGCACAATGGCAGCATCAGTGGGCTCAAATGTAGCAATGGTGGTGAGGTTGGCCCAGGATTGGGCAGTGTTTATCTTTCTGTTGTGTATAGGGTCTCTATGAGTTGGTACTGACTTGATGGCACCTAACAGCAATGATTACTCAACCTCAGGGGTGGTTTGCCCTGTAACACCAGTGGTTCAAACTCACCAGTCACTCTTTGGAAATTGTATACAGAGTTGCTATGAGTTGGAACTGACTTGATGGCTCTTAACAACAATGATTTATGGATAGGAATTTAGGCAGCAAAGATGACTTGCCTTGCTTCACAATGTCTGGGTTCTCAGCTAGGAATATTTGAAAGCTGGGAGTGACTCTAGGGCAAGGGACTTGAATCATATGAAGGTGTCTTTACTTACTCTTTGGAAGCTGATGCGGGCTGTTGGCTGATATCAGCGGGGCTATTACCCCTCCACATGGCATCTGTAGGTGGTCTCTCTTTAGGGGCTTAGTTGGACTTCCTTAACAGATGGCAGGCATCTGGGTTCCAAGAGCAAGCATCACAAGAGAATAAGGCAGAAGCTTATGGTGTTCCTACAACTTCGTCTCAGAAGTCATAAAGCATCATTTCCAACAAACTCTACAGATTAATTTTTCTTGAATCTATAATCAATCATTGCTCATGGAAGCAGGAAATCAAACAATGTATTTCATTAGACAAATCTGCTACCAAAGATTCCTTTGAAGAGTTAAAGAACAAAGGTGTTACTTTGATCAATAAGATGTGCCTGACTCAAGTCATAATATTTTCAATCACCTCATATTGGTATGAAAATTGGACAATGAATAAGGAAGACCATCGAAGAATCGATAAATTTGAATTAGGGTGTTGGTGAAGAATATTGAAAGCATCACTGACTGCCTGAAGAACAAATAAATCTGTCTTGGAAAAAGTACACCCAGAATGCCCCTTAAAGCATTCTCTTACATATGACATGTTGTCAGAAGGACAAGTCTCTGGAGAAAAACATTAAACTTGGTAAAGTGGAGGACCAGCAAAAGAGATGAATACTCCCAAAGAGATAAACTGACACAGTGACAGCAACAATTTGCTCAAATCTAACAATTGTGAGGATGAGCAGGACCTGGCAGTTTCATTCAATTGCTAATAGGGTCACTAAGAGTTACAATCAACTCAAGGTACCTAACAACAACTAGAGATTGAAAGAGTAATGAAGGTCTATTCAAGTCCAAGAGTAGGGACATAAACGCAGCACAAGGTGAGAGGAAGTTACAATCATGTGGGATGAAAGAGATCATTTTGCTATCTCTGGAATATACAGTCTTTCATACTGTATCACATTTTAAAATATGCTTTAGATGTTTTATAAGTTATTCAGCACTTTGGAAAAGCATTGGACTGCTAACCACAAGGTTGACAGTTCAAATCCATAAACCACTCCTTGAAAACCCCATATAGGATAACTGAATCAGAACCAAAAGGGACAGTACTTAACAACAAGATAAAAATAAATATTAAAAGAATTAATCATTTGAGAATTGTAGTTGTTGTCAGGTGCCATTGAGTCTATCCTGACTCATAGCGAACTTATGCACAGCAGAAGGCTACACTGCCTGATCCTGGGCCAACCTCACTATTGTTGCCTCGCTTGAGCCCATTGGTGCTTCCATTTAGCCAATCCATCTCACTGGGGGAGGGGGTGTTTTCCTCTTTTTCTCTGACCCTCCACCGTACCAAACAGAATGTCCTTCTCCAGTGACTGGTTCATCCTGACAATTTGTCCAAAGTATGAGAGACAAAGTTTGGCCATCCTGGCTCCAAGGAACTCTCTATTCACCATTTAAATTGTCCACAACATGGGACTGGTCCTAGACATCCATTCTTTAGGAGCATATTTTTACTCTTTCTATATTTATCTATGGAAAATGCAATGTAACAAAGGTTATACTTTGCCCATTGATTGCCAGTCATTAGGAGCTGTTCCATAGTAACAGTAAGAGAGACACTTGCATAACTTTTTTTTTGTAATTTTTATTGAGAATTGGGTGAAGGTTTACGAAGCAAATGAGTTCTCCATTCAATAGTTCATACATATTTTGTTTCGTGTCATTGACTGCAATCTGTACAATATAGCATCAGTTAGTGTTTCCCATTTTCATTCCTAATCCTTCTGAAAATTTTTCTTGAGTAAATGCTGCCCTTTTTTTCTCAAATAGTTGATTTTTCTAAGGAGTTCATACTTCTCTATTATTGCTTCCCTTATTGTTGCTGTTTTTAGTGCCATGGAGTCAATTCTGACTCATAGCAACCCAGTATAGGGTTTCTGAGGAGTGACTGACAGGTTTAAAGCATAGACCTTGTGGTTAGAAGTCAAGCACTTATCCTAAAGCACCACACCAGGACTCCTGTTACCCTTATTTGTTGTTGTCAGGTGCCATTGAGTCGGAACTGACTCATAGCGAGCCCATGCACAGCAGAATGAAACAATGTCCGATCCTGGGCCAACCTCACTACCGCTGCCACACTTGACGCCATCAATGCTGCCACCTGGCCAATCCATCTCGTTGGGGTTCTTCCTCTTTTTCTCTGACCCTCCATCTTACCCTTATAGACCTGTCTATTATATTGCAGAAAGTTGACCATTAGGGTGAATTCAGTTCCAGACCTAAAGGATGACTAAAGACTATAATCTCAGGGCTCCACCAGTCTCTATGTAACCTCTAGTTATCATTGCTATTTTTATCCTACTCTAATCAGGACCTTCTGATGTGATCCCTTTCAGAACAATTGGTAGTGGTAGTTGGATACCATCTAGCTCTTCTGGTCTCAGGATCGTGGAGAGTGATGTGCACATGTTCCATTGAACTGTTTCCATGAAACTTTGATTTTTTCACTCTTCTTTACTCCAGAAGAGAAGAAACCAGTAGTTGCACCTTAGATGGCCACTTATGAGCCTTTAAGACCACAGTGGACTCTGTTATGACAATTTACCTTGGTGTCCCCAAAGACTCATTCCTTCAAAGCATTTGGTTATGTCTGAGAAGTCCTGGTGTGGAGCTATAGCAAAATCACTGGACTGCAAGGTTGGTTCGAACTGCAAGGTTGACAGTTCAAACTCACCAGTCGCTCCTCAGAAACCCTATACAGGGTTACCATGAATCAGAATCAACTCAACAGCACTTAACAACAAGTTTTCATAACTTTGCCCCCTGTATGCTGTGTCACATATCACACTCATAAATGTATTTGCAGCAAAGGTAAATACCATGTGTAAATATCTTCTGTCAAACATATATATATATATATATAGTTATTGAGTGCCATCAAGTTGGCTCTGACTCATAGCAACTCTGTGTAGGGTTTCTGAGGAGCAGCTGGTTGGTTTGAACTACTGACCTTATAGCTCATAGTCCAGTGCTTATCCTACACCAACACACCAGGAGTATATATATATATGTTTATAAGTATACTCCCACACTCCAAGTCATCTTAATTCTACCTTGTGTCTATCTCTTCGTCTACCTGTAGATCACCCACTATTCCAAGACTGTGTATGTAATAGTTACCTTGGTTGCCTTTAATTCTTACACTCTTCCTTTTGTCTTCTCATGCCTTCATCATTCTTCCAACGTCCCTCTTAATGTATGTTGTCTTCCCCTTGACCCAAGTTAACATATGTGTACTTGCTATCTGGAGTCCTGGTGTGGCATTGTAGGTAGGATAATCACTAGATTGCAAGGTTGGTGTGAACTGCAAATTCATTGGTTCAAACCCACCAGCCACTCCTTGGAAACTCTAGAGAGGGTTGCTATGAGTCAGAATCAACTTGAAAAAAACAAAACAACAAAACCCTTTTATCTGGAACTGTATGATCAGCACTGGCCTGCCCACAAGGTCAGCACTTCAAATCTACCAGATGCTCCTTGGAAACCCTATACAGGGCCACGATGGGATGGAGCTTACTCAATGTCATTTAACAACAACACTCTCTGTCAAACGAACTCCCCCTTCTCTCCCACCTTTGTTAACCATCAAAGAATATTTTAGTGTGAAAAAATTTTTAATTTTTATAATAGTAGTCTCTGGTAGTGCAGTGCTTATGAATTGGGCTGCGAACCTCAAGGTCAGCAGTTCAAAACTACCAGCTGTTCCATGGGAGAAAGATGAGGCTTTCTGCTCTCTTAAAGATATACAGCCTCAGTTGCTATGAGTTGGAAGTGATTCCACAGCACATAACCACTACCACCACCAGTCTTATGCAATATTTGTCCTTTTGAGATTGACTTTTTACTCAGCATAATGTCCTCCAGATTCATCCATATATGAGGTCTTTCTTTAACATTGTGTAGTATTCCATTGTGTGTATGTAGCACAGTTTGTCTGTCCATTCTTCTGTGGTTGGGTGGTCTGTTTACAGTAAGCAGATGGTAAAATGGTCAAGATCTTCTGATTAATGCTTCCACATTTGAAGAGGCCCCCCTTGGAGACTTGGAGAGGTAAAATAGCAGGTCAGGTAAAATGTTGAGATCAGGTCAAATGAGGGCCTCAGCTGGCCACATCACAGCTGCTCAGGGAAGCTGTTAGAGGGCTACAGTTCTTAGAAACCATCTACAGCTGAGAATCCACCCAATGGCCATTTACTGAGAACCTACTATATGCACCCGAGACACTGGGCTAGGCCTGGGGATATAGTAGAGAATCAAAGAAACCCCTTGTCCATGAGTCAAAGCCTTAGTTTTCCTAGTAACTGTTTCCAACAGAGCCTCTACTAGGATCTATCTAGTCAGTACTTTGTTATGGCAGTTCTAGGAAACTAATGCAGTGTGGTTACAAGGAAGAATGACAGAAAGTTCTTTTTAGTATGCACATAAAAACCACAATGTTTTATATCTTTTCTCCCTGATTGTCCCTGTCCCATATTTTTTTTTTTTTAATCCAGGCCAATAACATATCTGGAATCTTGGTGTGGCACTATAGGATAAGAACTGGACTGTTAACTGCAAGGTTGGAGGTTCAAACCCACTAGTAACTCCATAGAAGCCCTATATGTAGGGTCTGGTAGTGTAGTAGTTACGAATCGGGCTGCGAACCACAAGGTCAGTCAGCAGTTTGAAACTACCAGATGTTCCATGGGAAAAAGATGAGGCTTTCTGCTCCCATAAAGATTAAAGATTTACAGCCTCAGAAACCCTATACAGGTTGTTATGAGTCGGAACCAAACCCACGGCACATCCCACCACCACCATGAATCAAAACTGACTTGATGTCACGTAACAAAAACAGAAATAATAGCATACCTGGATCTGAGGTACTCAAAATGGTGTCTAATTTAGACCTGATGGTTACTGGATAAATATTGGTACAGATAACTCCCACATGACAAATTCTCAGGTGTTTAAGAGCCCATCTTTACAGAACATAAAGAAACGCATTAATTTTGGCATCAGAAGTTGTACTTGGTGTTCTGATATCAATGATGACATTTTTAATTCCAACAGCTGCAAATACTCTTTATTTTAACACAGATGTCACCTTGTATTATTTATAAAATATTGTTAGTGTTAAAGCTTTTCAAAACTGCTACTTATTTCTGTGGCTCATGTGTTAAATTCTACTTACTGATTTAAAAAATATTCTGTTCCCTTTTATTAGCACAAACATTTATAAATGTGGATACTAATTTCTATTTAGATTTGTTGTTAAGAGCTGTGGAGTTGGTTACAATTCATAGATACCCTTCATAGGACTTTGCAAGTTTGTAAATCTGCAAAAGTAGACAGCTTCATTTTTTCCTCCCATGGAGTAGTTGGTGGGCTTGAACCACCAACCTTGTGGTTTGCAGTCCAATACTTATCCTACAGAGCCACTATGTTCCCCATTAACAATTAATATTCAGGAAATTGCAAATATTTGTAGTGTAGGTTTTCTTCTTGGCAATATACAAAACTGGAGTCTGGTTCCCAGAACAAGGAAGAAGTAACACAAGCTGTTAGAACATCATGTCCTTTGAGCCTGTTACAATCTGTGTTAATGAGATTCTCCACACATCCCCACATCCCTTCTCACCCTCAGTATCCACCTGCAAATCTGTCTTAGAGGTACATTTCTTTGCTCCTATCTCCATTGTTCTGTTCCTATCAGATCCATCCCCTTTTCTCCTGTAGATCCATAGGCAAGGGTGAAAATTGACTCAATAGATGTAAGCAGATAGCCAGGACTTCTTTCTCCACATTTCTTTTCCTCTCTCTGGTAGAAGAATTTCTCTTTTCAATGAAGTACAAGTAAGTCTGATTTTTCTCAACCTCTTCCTAACATGCACATGAAAGCACGTCCACTTGCACACACACACATTAGGCAGTTAGAACAGGGAAAAGGAGAGTGTCTCATGCTGTTGCAGACCGTGTAAGACTAATCAGAGGTTCGAGGCCCGCTAGGGC
>NW_006408694.1:4353302-4355843 GCF_000296735.1 Chrysochloris asiatica | reverse complement strand
AGGAGATCTTGATAGTGAGTCAGGGAAGGAACTTTTGTAACATCATGGGGACAAAAGAGGAAGAAAGTTAATCAATTATGAGTTGAACCTAAGAAACAAAACTTGGAGTTGGACATGTATGGACAAATTCCCAGGTTGGCTACTTGGACACTTGAATCAGGAGTACACGATAAAGAAAAAGTCAGATTGTATTAGAGGCTCCTCCTCAACTCAAGGTGGAAGCCCATTCTTATCTTTATAAGAACATCTATGCTTAATAAATTCTCTTATCTGCTTAAGCCTCTTTTCATTTTAAGCTCTTTTGTGTGGAGTGCCTATGCCTTCCCAATTCTTTGGAAGGATGGTAGCACCATTCTAGAAACATTTCAACTATAGCACAGCACACACACACACAAAAGTCATGGAGACACATGATGCAAACCTGACCAATTGGAGTACTGTATCCTTCATCAATAATGACTGGTTCTGAGATAGGCCAATAAGAATCTCTTCCTTGATTGGTAAGTGCTGAAGAATAGAAAATATCTCTGTTCTTTAGCTATCATGAATTACATAGGATCATGCGAACCTGGAGCTGCCAGTGTTGTACTTATGTCGGGGACCCGCCTCGACATAGGGGTTTGGTTCACAAGGAGACAATACCTGATGGCGAGTCATATATATCAAGAATACACATAAGGAGACAAAGAGAGAGAAAATGAGGCACCCCAAAGCCAGGGTGGATACATCACTGGTGGGCAGGCCTGGGAGTACAGGCATCGTGGCCTCTGCAGGCAGCAACTCACTGCCCTGCCATCTTTACCGCATGCCTTCCAGTCAGTAATGCATGGCAATCTTTACTCCATGCCTGCCAACCAGTAATGCACACCTGGGGAGGCCAGGGCCTCTGCTTTATTCAGGGGAGGAGCTTCACATCAAGCTGGGAGGGACTTAGGCAAGATACAGCTAACATCAGTACTTTTCCAGACATTCAGGTAACTTTACATTGTGCTTTGCTGGTTCGAATCCCAGGCCAGCAACTTGGATTCTCAGGCTCAATTAACATATCTATAGCCCCTGAGCATAGTTGGGGGAAGGTGAGAGATAAAGACAAAAGCTTGGGTGGAGTCCTGCTGCTTTGGCTTCCTGAGCCAGGTCTGCAGGAGGACTCCAGATGCCCAGGTGAATGGGCTGCACCTGGAAAAGGATTAGGGAGGATGGGTTTTGTCTATAGAACAAAGAACCGAGAAGAAGCTAAGATATTTTTAGTTAATCCTTTGGAGAAAGGCTTAACCTTGCAACCTTTAGTCTCGGCTTTAGGAAAATATCACATTTATCTGTGGATTGTCAAAGGCTCCGTGTATTAATTTAATATATATACCTGAATATTAATATGAAAGCAATTTGCCATTAACTGCCAGTGGCCCCATTTGTTACACTCGGCCCTAGAGGGCCTCGAACCTCTGACTAGTCTTACACGGTCTGCAACACACTTAGAAAGAGATTGCCTGGATATGAGGCAACATAGAAGACACTGTAACTAAGAAATGAAAAGAGAAACAGAATTCTGAAGTAATCATCTGAGAATTGACTCCATCCATCTCTAGGATTGGAGATTTTCAATCTGAAAATTGAACTGAACTGAACTGCCTGTCCCATGCATCTCTATGAGTAAGAATATAATCATGCCAATACGTTCCATTCTAAGTGCAAGTCTTCACTGGTAGAAAGGATCCATCAACGATGAAAGGAAATCCATTTTTGGGTAATGAATAACTTTGAGTTTAGGAGAAGGGCAAAAAGCCCTAGAACTAGGCTTCTATTACTACTTTGAAAGACCAGCAGCCTATGTTTTTAATTACGTTAAATATTTAGGTCTTTTTCATAGCAAAGCGTAACACCCAAATTTCATTCTGCAATTACTGAGGGGAAGGAGATGAGTTCTATCCTCACTGACCTGTTACATGAAGCAGCTCAAGGAATCAGTCACACAATTTTAAAAGTGGAAGAAACCATAGAAGTAATTGAATTCAATGGTTTTGTAGTCAAATGAATATATAATGCATAATGATATTAATGAACAAATATCAAGTACTTACTATAGTTGTATGAGCCTAATACCACTAATAACTCTATGTGGTAGATATCTTTTTGCAATAATTTACAGGGAGATTGCGAGGCAGGAAGGACATCATCTTGCACAATACTAAAACCTAAGTGGTGGATCAAGTATGTGAAATCAGTCTAATTTTCCAATTTACACTAGATTGTATCTTCCCAATCTCATTTGTTGCAGTTTACCAACTCCCACAGTGATGCTGGGAGCTCACATCATTTTGTATGTAGTAATCACATTTCCTTTCGAGCAGTACAGTTTACTAAATACATGGCCCTGGAAATTTTACTTGACATATGTAAGTTATATAAGTTGTTGTTAAGTGCCATTGAGTCGGTTACGACCCATAGCGACCCTGTATAGGGTTTCTGAGGAGCAGCTGGTGAGCTTGACACTGCCAACCTTGCATTTCTAATGGCTTTGCAGCCTGGAACATTAACCCACAG
>NW_006408694.1:4327131-4352462 GCF_000296735.1 Chrysochloris asiatica | reverse complement strand
GAGTGTTTCTTTTCTCTCTCGCCTCTCCAGACATCCCACCTAGAGTTAGTCCTAGAAGGGAAAATGTCAGCCACTGAGCAGTCTGTCTGGCAGCTTGCATCAAGCCTGTATGTCTGCCTTCTTTGTATCTGTTTTCTCTGTCTTCTTTGTGTCTGTTTTTTCTCTATCTCTCACTCTCTTTCGCCATCACCGCCGGACACCCCATCTTTGGGTCCTCACCCCCTTGCCGAGGCCAGACCCCGGCAGATAAGCACTCAATTTCAAGGTCAGTTTGAACTGCAAGGTTGGCGGTTCAAACTCACCAGCACTACTTGGAAACTCTATACAGGGTCGCTATGAGTCAGAACCAGCTTAATGCACACAACAACAATGTAAATTATACAAATAACTCAGAATTATTGTATTAACTCAAAACACACATTTAGAATAGCAATAAAATATGATTTTGCAATTATTTCTATTAGCAGTAACAACACTGTTATTTTTAAATGAAAATTTAGTTGATACTTTCCTCTAGTAAATAACTCTCAGGTTTGAATAGCACATTTTTAAGCCAGAGTTTCTGGTTGAGGTGTATTATGAAACAGAAATGTCGTTTTTTAATTGATGCTTTCAAAGATACAGAAAAGCTACATTTTAGATGAAGCAGAGAGGTGTTTGGGACTTCAAGGGTGGTTCCTTGGAATACTTATCATATTTATGTTTCCTGCCCCAGAATAACAGTTGATTCTCTTAATTGAAACTGCAGGTCAACTCATACATCAGGGGAATCATTTAAGTGATAACAAAATATTCATTTTATACCTTCCCAAGCCATAAACCCGTAGATTTATTATGAAGTCCTATAACCTAGGACAGCCTGTTAATATCATTCTACAGATAAGCCCTTTTTTGCATAGCAACAGTCATTACCTATCAGAGGTCTAGTTGACAAGGGAATTTAAAAGGCACCTGCCTTTTTCTTCCCCTCTTATAGAGCTACTCCCCAACAAAGGAAGTGAATGGATTGCAGACCAACTGTTTTAATTATTTTCCTCCACAGTTCCATTAAAAGATATTGAAAGCAACCACCCTAGACCTTGATGTTGTTGTTAAGTGCCATAGAGTTGGTTCCGACCCATAGAGACCTTGTATAGGGTTTCCGAGAAGTGACTGATGAGCTTGAACCACTGGCCTTGCAGTTCAGACTTTATAGTCCAGTGCATTAATCCACAACGCCACAATATTTTACATATACTTTTAGGCATAGCTCATGATTATCAATGTTTCCTCCTCTATGTTAAATTCCAAGATTTGTTGTTGTAGTTCAGATCTGTAGTTAGTTCTGACCCATAGTGACCATGTATAGGGTTTCTGAGGAGTGACTGATGAGCTTGAACCACTGACCTTGCAGTTCAAACAGACTTTACAGTCCAGTGCATTAACCCACAGCACCACAATATTTTACATATACCTTTAAGCACAGTTTATGATTATCCATGTTTCCTCCTCTATGTCTAATTCCAAGGTTTGTTGTTGTTGTTAAATGTTATAGTCAGTTTCGACTCATAGTGACTCTATATAGGGTTTCTGAGGACTGATGGGTGGTTTTGAACCTCTGACCATGTGGTTCAAACTGACCTTGCTGTCCAGTGCATTATTCTGCAGCACCACACTGGGATTCCAATCCCAAGATTGTTATCGCTGTTATGTGCTGTCAAGTCATTCCAACTCATAGCAAGCCTGTGTAGGAATTCTGAGGAGCAGCTGGGGGGTTTGAACTGTTGACCTTGTGGTTTGCAGACCAATACTGATCATGCAATGCCACACAGTTGTTGTTGCAATGTGCTATGAGTCAGTTCCGACTCATAGCAACCTTGTACAGGGTTTCCGAGGCTGTAAAGCTTTATGGGAGCAGAAAGCCTCATCTTTCTCTCATGGAACAGCTGGTAGTTTCAAACTGCTGACCATGAGATTAGCAGCCTGATTCGTAACCACAATGCTAGAAGTCCAAAATCCCAAGATTTTGTTTCTTATATTA
This sequence comes from Chrysochloris asiatica, assembly GCF_000296735.1. Lineage (NCBI taxonomy): Eukaryota > Metazoa > Chordata > Mammalia > Afrosoricida > Chrysochloridae > Chrysochloris > Chrysochloris asiatica. The sequence continues at coordinate 4,350,442 of NW_006408694.1, read as the reverse complement.
TTTAGAACATATTGGTTTTCTTAAACTAACTCAATTTCAAATACTTGTAGGTAACATATTATTTACTAGTGATTGCTGCATTAACTGATCTCCAAATATTGAAATAAATGGTAGTTCTTACTTTTCTACTAGACCCATGTACAGCATGTTGTTGTCGTTAAGTGGCATGGAGTAGATTATGACTCCATGTTGTTGTTGTTAAGTGCTGTCTAGTAGTTTTCAACTCATAGAGACCCTGTATAGGATTCTCAAGGACCAGCTGGTGAGCTTGAACCACTGACCTTGTGGTTCAAACAACTTTGCAGTCTAACGCATTAGTTTAGTGCACAGTGCTGCACCAGGATTCCATTATGACTCATAGCAACCCTATATTGGGTTTCTGAGGAGCAGCTGGTGAGCTTGAACCACTGGTCTTGCAGTTCAAACCAAACTTGCAGTCCAGCACATTAACCCACAGCACCACACCAGGACTTCAAGTATAGCATAGAGACATAGATAAAGCAGTTTTAAAAAGTGTATCTAGAGATATGAATGAATGAATAAATAAATTCAATCAATGATGAAAATGAAATTAATTTGTGAGGAATTAATAACTTTTTGTTTGAGAGAAAGGGAAAAATGCTCTAGAATGTTTGTCATTGTTATTAATTGCTCTGGGCTCAATTCCGACTCATGGCAATCCCATGTGTGCAGAGATCTAAAGGCTGTGACCTTTTGCAAGCAGGTCACCAGACATATCTCCCAAGACACCTATGGGTGAACTCAAATCTACAACCTTTCAACTAGTAGTGGAGAACTTAACACTTTACACCATACAAGGACTCCTGGACTGATAGATAGAAGGCATTTTAGGATAGATTGCTTCCTATTAATTTTTAGTCCTATAGCAATATATTATAAGGAGCTCTGGTAGCGTAGTGATTACGAATCAGGCTGCGAACCACAAGGTCAGCAGTTCGAAACTACCAGCTGCTCCACAGGAGAAAGATGAGCCTTTCTGCTCCTGTAAAGATTTATAGCCTCAGAAACCCTGTTCAGGGTCGCTATGGGTCGGAACCAACCCGACAGCACTTAACAACAACAAAAGCAATATATTATAGTTGCTTTCTTACATGCTTGTCTTTCTAGATGATATGAGTCATAACTATATTTTGTTTACTTCTGTGTAGTCAGAATCTGGAGTACTGGTGTGTTGCTACAGGATAAACACTAGACTGCTAACGACAAGGCAGGTGGTTCAAACCCACCAGCTGCTCCTCAGGAACCCTACACAGGGTAGCTATGAGTTGGAATCAACTCATCAGCACTTAGCAACAACAAAAGTCAGAATCTAATTCCTGGCACAAATATGAATGAGTAGTCTTACTATTAATCATGTTTTAAAAAATCATTCAGCTATAATATTTGATTGTTGGTTTAAAAATAGTTATCCTTGGTTTCCACAAGCCTGGAAACCATCAGCAGAACATACTGATGCAAATTAATTATAGGCTAAACAAGATATCATGATGTCTAAAATGTGCTGCATGTTAAAATTTCATATTCCTCAAATATGTTAAAAATTTCTTAAACAGTAACTTTCTAATCGTAGGTCCAGATACTCATTTATACACAACATCCAACCCAAGGACAGAATCTTGTTTGAAATGAAAAATTATTTACTCCCTTAATTCCTATTTCCTTAAGCTTTTTCTAATTTATTTTGTCCGTTTTTTATTAAGCAGAACAAAGAATCTATCAAAATGCAAACCCATATCCATTTGAGCTGGAATCACTTATAAAATAAAGCTATTACAGGTAAATAGTAATAAGAAATTTGCTCCATTGTAAAATGAGAATAGGAGCTGCTTGTGCATTCTTCTTAATTAGTAAGATGAGTGTCCCTTTTTACTTCCCTTCCTTAGATTTTTGCTTTGACTTCAAACAAAGAAAAACTAAATAGTTTATTTTGTCAAGATACTGGTTTTCTATTATTTTTTATTTTTCTGAGTTTGCAAATATGTGGTTTAGAAACAGATCATTCATGGCAGTATGGTTTCATTATACTGGGAGAAGGTCAGGAAGTTACTTGTATGTTTAGGTTAATAAGTTTTATTTCTTTATGTTTCTATTGACAGGACAGTTTGGTTTTGAATTTCACATTTTTTGGTGTGTGTGTATATGTGTTTTAGTGGAAAGTGTTTCATTTATTTATGGGATTAATAGAATATAACAATGATTCTGGGTACCTGTCAGTATTACTGTGAAAACAGGTGAGTTTTCCTAAGTTTGGGAATTTAGAACCATAGTTTAGATTCCTATATGCTTTGCTCTTTTTTCTTAAAGGACCCTGGTGGTAAAGTAGGTTAAGCATCCTCTGCTAACTGAGCAGTTGGCTATTTGAGCCCACCAGCCACTCATGAGAAAAATAAAGCAATCTGCTTGCTTAAAGATTGTTGTTATGTGACGTGAAGTCAGTTCCAGCTCAAAGTGACCATGCATAGGGTTTCTGAGGCTGTAAATCTGTGTGGGAGCAGAAAGCCTCATCTTTCTCCCATGGAACAGCTGGTAGTTTTGAACTGCTGACCCTGAGGTTAGCAGCCTGATTCGTAACCACTATGCTAGTATACCTTACAGCCTCAGAAACCCTACATTACAATTCTTCTCTGTTCTATAGGCCACTTTCAGAATCAACTTGACTGCAGTGGGATGTATGTGTGTATATCTCTTAATCATCCCCAACCTTTTCATAGTTAGCCAGAGCAACTGTTATAGTTTTGAGAAAACAAAACAAAACAAAATACATTGTTATCACTGAAATTTAGCATTATGGAAGTCATGTAAAATGAATGATTCACCACAATGACTGATGTGATTTTTAACAGGTTCAATTTTTGTTTTATTGCAAGGCACACAATCATATGTACAATGCATAATTATCATCTTCTAAAAGTTCAAGATATAAATGATATACACCATGTAAAATTTTCAAATAAGAATAGACTTTTTTGTAAAAGAGAAGAAAAATGTTTTAGGACAAACAGATTCACGCCCTTTTTGGATGGGATTTTCATATTCCTATTGGAAAATGCAAACAACTCTTGCTTAGAAAGCAATCTTACTGTGAGGAAATACAATCTTGTAACCATTTTCTCTTTAAAAAGCTCTCATAAAGCCATCCAAATGCATTCCTTTTATTCTAGTTATAATCTTACGATATCTCATTAACAGAAGAACATCTAAAGATAATAATTATCTAAGTTTAGCAACCTCTATTTCTCAGTAATACATCACAAATGCAACCACATTCTTAAGAGCTATGTAACAATTCTTTGTTCCCCCCATCCCCCACACTTCTCTTTTATTACTTATCCTGGAATTTTAGCTTAAATTGTTGCATAGGGAATACTCTTAGATTCATCCAAGTGTTCTTAGATGCTAATAGTGGTTTCACGCACTTCCTACAGGCTAGAGTAAAGATGTTTCTCTTTACGCTCACTACTACCTGCACATTGCTGCTTGATTCCTCCATACTTTCTTGCCCTTCAATTTGGTATTGTTTCATAGAAGTTATTACTAGGATGAAAAGATGGAGTTGATATCAGAAATGATCCTAAGGCTAGATAGGCACAGTTCTGGTCTCAAAGAGACACAGCAGACTTCTTGCTGAACATGAAGACAGAGAGTAAAGTTTGGACTAATGTATTACCTGGAATGGTGAACTGATGGCAAATATGACCACTGACTCATGGCACTAAAAGCACACACACTCACACTCACACTCATTCTTACTCTCACACAAGATTGCCAGAATGTATTTGACATATCTTTCCTAAGATAGCTCACTTTATCATCAAGTGTGGTTATTGTTAGGTACTATTGTGTGCGTTCCAACTTATAGTAACCCTCTGGTAGCGTAGTGGTTACGAATCGGGCTGCGAACCTTAAGGTCAGCGGTTCGAAACTACCAGCCGCTCCACGGGAGAAAGATGAGGCTTTCTACTCCCGTAAAGATTTACACCCTCGGAAACCCTGTACAGGGTCGCTATGGGTCAGAACCGACTCGACGGCACTTAACAACAACAACAATGTGTACAATAGAATGAAATATTGCCCAGTCCTGCACCATACTCACAATTTTTCTATGTTTGAGCCCATTGTTGTAGCCACTGTGGGTCCCCTCTTTTTCAGGACTCCTGGTGAGGTACTGTAAGATCAGCACTGGACTATGAACCACAAGGTCAGCATTTCAAAAGTACCAGCTGCTCCTCAGAAACCCTATACAAGGACACTAGGAATCAGAATCAAATTGACAGTACTTAGCAGAAACATATTTTACTGATCATGATATCCTTCTACAGGGAGAGGCCCTTCCTGATGGCATGCCCAAAGTTGTTGTTGTTGTTGCTGTTGTTAGGTGCCATCAAGTTGGTACCGGCCCATAGCGACCTCATGCACAGCAGAACGAAACACTGCCTGATCCTGGGCCAACCTCACTACTGTTGTCACGCTTGAGTCGATCTATGCTGCCACTTGGCCAATCCATCTCGTTGGGAGTCTTCCTCTTTTTCTCTGACCTTACCAAACATGATATCCTTCTCCATGCCCAAAATACATGAGATGAAGTCTTGCCATTTTCCCATCTAAAGAGCATTTACACTGTATTTCCTCCAAGACAGATTTGTTCACTCTTCAGGAAATCCATGGCATATTCAATATGCTTTGTCTTCACCATAATTCAAATGCAATTATAGCAGTTCTTCTCCTGTCTTCCTTACTAATTTTCTAGGATTCACATGCATATGATGTCACTGAAATTACAATTACTTGAGTCAGGCCTGTTTTAGACCTCTAAGTGACATCTTTACCTAAGCCACAGTGTTTCAAATAGCCTCATATGCATGTGAAAATTGGACAATGAATAAGAAAGACCATAGTAGAATTGATGCATTTGAGCTAAGATGGTGAAGAAAAATAGTAAAAAGTATAATAGACTCCTAGAAGAACAAATAAATCTGTGTTGGAAGACGTACAGCCAGATTGTTCCTTATAAGTCAGGATGGTGAGACTTTTATACTTCAGACATATTATCAGGAGGAACCAGTACCTGGGGAAGGACATAGTGCTTGGTAAAGTGGAAGGAGCTTTGGTAACGTGCTGATTACAAATCAGGCTGCGAACCTTAAGGTCAGCAGTTTGAAACTACCAGCTGTTCCACGGGAGAAAGATGAGGCTTTCTGCTCCCGTAAAGATTTACAGTCTCGGAAACCCTGTGCAGGGTTGCTATGAGCCGGTTCCAACTCCACAGCACATAACAACAACAGAGTGGAAGGTTGGCAAAAAAGAGGAAGACCCACAATTAAATTGATTGGCACAGTGGCAGCAGCAATGGACTCAAGCCTAACAATTATTGTGAAGATGGCACAGGACTGGGAGGTGTTTCCTTCTGTTGTGCATAAGGTCACTATGAGTAGGAAGTGACTCGATGGCACCTAACAACAACGAAGAGGTCTTTTGCAGTAGATTTGCCAGATGCAATACTTTGATTTTTTTTTTTTTGACTGTTGCTTCTACAAATGTTGATTGTGGATCCAGATAAAATTAAATTCTTGACAGCTTTAATCTTATCTTCATTTATCATGGTGTTGCTTATTTATCATGATGAGGACTTTTGTTTTCTTTATGTCAAGGTTTAATCCATAATTTCTTTATATCTTTGACATTCATCAGTAAATGCTTCAAGTTTTCTTCACTTTCAACAAACAAGGTTTTATCATCTGCATGTCACAGATTGCTAAACAAATGAGTCTTCCTCTAATCCTAATGCCACATTCTTCTTCATATCCAGATGATTTGCTCAGCATACTGATTAAGTATGGTGAAAGGATACAACTCTGGCACATACCTTTCTTGATTTTAAATCATGCAGTATCACCTTGTTCTGTTCAAACGATTGCACAGGTTTCCCATAAGCACAATTAAGTATTTTGAAATTTCCATTCTTTCCTGTGTTATCCAGTATTTGATATGATCCACACAGTCTTTGCATAGTCAATAAAACACAGGTGAACAACTCCCTGCTTTCAACCAAGATCCATCTAACATCAGCAATATCTCTCTTCCATGTCCTCTTTTGAATTCAGCTTGAATTTCTGGCAGCTCCCTTTTTATGTACTATTGCAACTATTTTAAAATTATTGTCAGCAAAATTTTATGTGACATATTAATGATATTCAATACTGTTTGGATTCCATTGGATCACCTTTCTTAGAAATGGGAACAAATATGGATCTCTTCTAGTCAGCTGGCGAGGTAGCACTCTTCCAAATCTCTTGACATAGACAGGGAACACTTCTAGTGTTACATCTGTTTGTTAAAAAATCTCAATTAGGATTCTTTGTGTTCCTGAAGTCTTGTTATTTGCCAATGCCTTCAGTGAAGCTAGAACTTCTTCCTTCAGTATCATTGGCTCTTGATCATATGCTACCTTCTGGAATGGTTGAATGTCGATCAATTCTTTTTAGTACAATGCTCTGTGTGTTCCTTTCCACTTTTTAAGATGCTTTTTGCATCATTCTATATTTTGTCTATGCTGTTGTTGTTGTTAAGTGCTGTCAGTTAGTTCTGACCCATAGTGACCCTATGTAGGATTTCTAAGGAGCAGTTGGTTGGTTTGAACTTATGACCTTGGGGTTCACAGTCCAGTGGTTATCCTACAGTGTCACACCAGGAGTCAGAATCTTTCAATATTGCAATTTGAGGGCTTAAATGTTTTCTTCGGTTCCTTCAGTGTGAGAACTACTGAATATATTTTCCCCTTTTGGCTTACTAACTCCCGATCTTTGCATATTTTATTAGAATACTTTATTTTGTCTTTTTGAACTAGCCTTTGCAATTTTTTGTTCAGCTCTTATTTCATCATTTTTCCCATTCACCTTAGGTTTTCTACATTCAGAAGCAAGTTTCATAGTCTCTTCTGACTATGTTGGTCTTTTCTCTCTTTCCTGTCTCTTTATTGAACTTTTACTTTCATTTAAGATATACTAGATGTAATCTCACAACTTCTCTGGTTTTCAGTTATTATGGTTCAACATGTCAAATCTATCACTGAGATGGTTTATAAATTTGGGTAGAATACTCAAGGTCATACTTTGACTGTCATTTTCTTCTTTTAACTTTCTTTAACTTCAACTTGAATTTATATATTAGTAATTGTTTGTTCTGCATTCAACACTAGCTTGTTTCTGAGTACTGTTATTGTATTTCTCCATCGACTCTCTATATAGATGCAGCCAATTTGATTGCTGTGTATTCTATCTATTGCGGCCCTCATCCAGCATATTCCGTCCATCCAGTTGCTATTTATGTCCCCTTAGTGTTGTTGTTGTTAAGTGTCAGAAGTTGGTTCTGACTCATAGTTAACCTGCAAAGGGTCACACACTTTCCAAGGTGTGACTGGTGGGTTTGAACCACTGACCTTGTGATTTGCAGTCTCCTGTTTATCCTGCAAAGCTACACCAGGTACTGTTGGTGGTGGTGTGAAGTGCTGTTGAGTCCATTCTGACCCATAGCGACTCTGATAATGACCTAAAATTATATGTCTATCTTATTACTTCCTCTTTAAATTTGGGGAAAGGGTGTTAACAATAACAGAGGATCTTAGAACATCATTAATGGACATTCATGGTCAATTTCTCTCTTTTCTTTCCTGAAAACTTAGATTCTAAGACAAGCAGAATGGTCAGGTAAAAGGTCAGACTCTGATAGTGGTGCTGAATCCTATGAAGAATGTTATTTTTAAGAGAACACATTTCTAGAATTTCATTTCATGATTGTATCTCTGTTACATTTTTGCTCTGCCTAAAAATTTATCATGAAAATCTCCTGGGTTTTGTAGTTTCATAAGAATTTTTTTTCCTGGAATAACTCTCTTTGTATATAGATATCCCTTTTGAATGCTAGCCAAGATTTTTTCACTATATGGTTAATGTCAACAAATATTTAAGCCATTACTATTTGCATTTATTTTTAATACAAGAACACACAAGAATTTCAATGAAATTAAAGGAATGCTCAAAAAAGTCCATCAGTTTTAATCAAGAAAGAACCTTGCCATACCGACATACGTCATATGTGGTGTTAGGTACCATGAAAATGCAAAACATGATCATAGTAAAGTTCTGCAGCCAGACATAAAACATTCAATGCAAGGTTTTGTTTCCAAAAAGAAAGTATATACACAAATATTTTTACCAGAACTTATAGGTGCAGTGATGTGTAGAACTATATAGGACTACATATTTGATTTTCCTACTAAATTCCAGAGACTATCGCCCTCATAATGTACAGAATTTAAAAGGTGGGTGTTATTTCTAAATGATCCCTTTCTTTTGCTGATCCAAACTATACAAAAAAGCCATTACTTCAGGCACCATTACCTTTCAGGAGGGGGAAAAAAAAGGAATTTATATGTCATCTGGAATTTTTAGCAAAATTACCCTAAATGTGCTGCTCACGGCATTATCTCCAGTAGGTGTGCTCTTTGTAGAACACGGTTCAAGGTATGTCCTGGCACTATGAGATGCATAATGTCCTCATTCTGCCTGCATTTATGAACAATTTTACTTTATATTGAAAGCTATTAAATAGTATCCCAAGGTCTACATATGCAAAACCCCCTACCATCCGTGAAGAGAGAGAATTTGGTAAAGAGATGCTGCAAATATACTAGATTCTACCTAGAGCTGGAGCCTGAGAGTGAGTTAGACACTTGTACATGCACGTTATAAGCACTGGTAAAGTGCTAAAAGGTGCTTAGGGAATCAGAGTAACGGTGACCCATCAGCAAATGAAGGTCTGAAGGGCTTTACTCCATTCACTTCATCACAGTTAACCCTACTTTGAGGAAACAGTCACATTTTGAGTGCCTTCCAACCTGAGGGTCTCATCTTCCAGCACTGTATCTGACAATATTCTAGTGCTCTTCATTATATTTTGATAGTCAATAATCTAGTGCTACAGTGCTCCACTGCTAGTCACAAGGTTTTCAGTGAGTAAATATTCAGAAATAGTCTGTCTCTCCTTCTTCCTAATCTGCCTTCATCTGCAAGCTCAGCTGAAACCTGTCCACCATGGGTGATCCTGCTGATTCCGGAGAATAGCTGATGCAGTTGGAAAACTTTTCAACATCAGCTCTAAGCAATGGGGCATATCATTAGCAGTATCTCAGGAAGTAATCTAGCTTGAAGGAAGTCCATTCCTTATGTGTACATTTACTATATTTACAGATGAAACTAGTTACACTTAGTGTCATATTTAAACCATTTTATGTTATTTGACATTAGGACATGTTTTATCACAAGATTATTTATGAGAATAACATGCTAAAAACACATCATTAGTTACAAAAAATGTGTACTCTGTTAGAAACTACCTTCAGCATGTTTAAATAGTTTCACCAATATAATGTTCTGTTACACAGGTAGATCAGACATATCAGGTGTGGGTCCAAGGCACATGCAAGCTGAAATTTTCCACATATGGCCACATGGAATCCTAGCCCATAGAGTATAAAACTAGGCAGGTGTCCAGAAATGATTTTGATTCTTTGTAAGGTTGTTGCAGTCAATGTTTAGCATCTCAAATGGATATCCACTAAGCTCTGAAACCAACCTTCTCTTTGTCATTTTTCTAAAGAAAGCCTTTGAAACCACATTGCATATGAAGGCCACAGCAGAAGGGTGATGGATGAGAGAGCTAGGTAAACAGAGCAAAAATGTTTGTTTCTTTGTTTACCAGGGAAATGAAATCAGACTTACTTTCCTACTGTAGAGAGGGCTTGCATATGATGGTGACTCTTTTTGTTCAGTCCATCTGGCTTTCTGCTTTCACTGACCTGGGCTGGTAACTGCTAATTTCAGACCACAAGATTTCTGAACATTTGTTTCAAATGTCCTCTCTCTCCGTCTCAGACTGTGGTCATAATCTGAGTTGAATCTAGATCATTGAATCCTTCCCTTTCGACAGAACTATAAGAGGACATCTCCACGACTAGTCATACTGGCTTATTTATCCCACCCACATCCTGCATATAAGCAGGATCCTGAACTGTATTTCTGACTCGACTAGTGCTCTGGCGCTCCATCCTCATCTTAATGGGAAAGCAGAAATCCCGGAAACACCGTTTGAAATTCTCATCAAGGAAGGCATAAAGGATGGGGTTCAGGCTGCTGTTGGTGTATCCCAAGGCGATGCAGAAGTAGTAGCTGGAGAGGGCCGCAGTGCTGTGGGAGGTGTTCCCCAGAGCCTCTACCAAGATGAAGATGTGAATGGGAGTCCAACAGATGATGAAGACAGCCACTACCACTAGGACAAGTCTGGTGATCCGGCGAAGGTTGCGATCTTTCTCTCGTGACCCAGAAAGAAGCCGGACACTCTTCAGGCGTAGGATCATCAGAGTGTAGCAGACGATGATAATGAGAACTGGGATCACAAAGGCAAAGACAAAGACGCAGATCTTCATGAAGAGATCCCACCAGGAATAGTTGTCATCTGGGAACTGCAAGGAGCATTCGATGACATCCACATCTGGAGGAGGTGATCAACACCAACAAAACCACACACACATAAATCCATTAGTATTAATGCCATGGCTGCAACATGTCTTAAACTTGAATTTTGACATTTTTGGTTGAAAAGGCCAAGTTATGGCGAAATTATATTACTTGAAGAAGATCACCAAATTAAAAATGAATATTGTATTACCATTTTATCTTTGTGTATAGAATAATGAAGCTAAAAAGTGTCCACTTTGGGGCAACATGCATAAATTAGTGCTATAGAATAAATTAGTAGGATTAGCTGGCAATATGAATTTTCTAATTTCAGAAACTGGTTTAATAATGATTGTTGTCAGAAGAGCTAAATTGTCTATTTATAGCACGGGCACTTATTTATGTTTCCATTTATTAACAGTTGTCCCATACATAAAACTCTCACAGTGAAAGCTGGAATTTGTTTGTAACACATAATAAACTCTTCAAATCTAGCCATTCGCATACAGCCACATGGACTGCTAGCCCAGAGTCTAAAACTGGGCAGGTGTCCAGATATGGTTTGGACTCTTTTTAAGATTCTTGCAGTCAATGTTAAGCATTCAATTTAGCAAGAGCCAAGTTGTTTTAAAAAATTCAATAGTTTTACAAGATATCATTATATAAGTCAATAAGAATTAATGTACATTTTGTCTTAAGTGTTACGATTTAATGGACCCAATTGTACTCATTGTAATTAAGTAAGTTACTGAAATGTGAGTAAAAGCTGTTGAAAGAAAAGGGGAAGGAGAATTTGAAGGAGAAAGTGAAAAAGGAGAGGAGACGAAGACTCAGAAGCAGCAGGAGTAAAAGAAGGAGGAGCAGAATGCTCAGTCACAACAGCAGATCACCATCAAGGGAAATATAAAGAAATCTGGCACAATTTTCATTTTTATCAACATTGACTATTTAATTCAGACTTACCATTTTTATCTGCTTACTTAGATATTTGGTACTTTTGCTATACTTATATTTATTGAACAGATTTATCTTTGGAGTGAGTCACCCTAACACTAGGAAGAGCAAGAACTCAAGATTAGTAATTTTTAAGATACTTTCCCAATTAGGTCACCCCCCTACCTCGCAAACACCCTCAAGACTTCCCTTTCCCCAAGCATTAACCAGTTCACACTCATCTTTCCTCCAGGCAGCCAGCTGGTACAGGGATGACAACAATCTCTTTGGTTTGATCATGAACAATAATATGGGTGCAATTTTTATAATGAAAATATAAAAATTACATTAGAAAAGTCTGTCTCACAAACAGTACATAATATTTTAAATGGTGGACTAGCCATTTATGTTAATACTATTTTCTAAAATACTTTCAGTGACCATTTTATAGGGACTAAATGTCCCCTAATAAAACAAAACAAATCTTATTAGAACCTTAATTAATCATATTTTAAAACACAAAGATATAATCACTTGAGGCAATTAATAAAAGTTGACTGTTCTAGAGGACTTAGTATACTGGTTAAGCATTAGGCTTCTAACAGGAAGGCTGGAGGTCAAACCTACTCATTGACTCTTTGGGAGAACAAAATCTGGCTAGCTGCTCCTGTAAAAATTTCAAAACACAAACCACACTGCCATCAAGTCAATTCCAACCCTTAGAGACTCTATATTGTTGTTGTTGTTATGTGCCGTGGAGTCGGTTCCGACTCATAGTGACCCTGTACAGGGTTTCCGAGGCTGTAAGTCTTTATGGAAGCAGAAAGACTCATCTTTCTCCCGCGGAACAGCTGATGGTTTCGAACTACTGACCTTGCAGTTCGCAGCTCAATTTGTAACCACTATATTACCAGAGCTCTTTAGAGACCCTATAGTACAAGTTAAAATTGCCTGGTGGCTTCAAACAGTCTATGTTTTGGTTAGCGGACAAGCATTTTAGCCAGTGCACCACCTATCCTGTCCTGGTGTGACGCTATGGGTTAATGCGCCAGGCTGCAAAGCCGTTGAACTGCAAGGTTGGTGGTTCAAGCTCATCAGCTGCTCCTTGGAAACCCTATACAGGGTCTTTATGGGTCGGAACTGACTCAACAGCACTTCACAACAACAGCAACAATAAAAAAAGTCACTATAAATCAGTATGGACTCAACAGTACACAACAACACTAACAATCTTAAGAGCATTCCTTTTATTAATGAAATATCAACTCAAACATTTGAATGCCAAATGAAAGCTCCCTGGGTAATTTGTAATTTTCAGTTTCCTAAAAAGTCTTTTGTCCAAAGTACTATTACTATATAGATTGTATTTAAAACAAGCAAAAATCCATTTTGACTATTGCTTTAATGTTAATGGGAATAATTATATTTTAAAACAATATTTTTGACTCTCACTATATACTATAATTGAGCAAAGTATTCATAAATACCCTAGTCTGGGTTTCAATTTGTTTGTAGACTATATTGTTGTTAGGTGCCATCGAGTTGGTTCGAACTCATAGGTACAGTATGCACAACAGAATGAAACATTGCCTGATCCTGCACCATCCTTACAATTGCTGTTATGCTGCGTCAGTCAAACTTGTTGGAGGTCTTCCTCTTTTTCGCTGACCCTCCATTTTATCAAGGCTGATGTCCTTCTCCAGGGACTGAACTTATCTGATAACAAGTCCAAAGCGCAAGAAATTAAGTCTCACTTCTAAGGAGCTTTCTGACTGTACTTCTTCCAAGACAAATTTGTTTGTTCTTCAGACAGTCCATGGAATTTTCAATATTCTTTGGGAACACCGTAATTCAAATGCATAGATTTTTCTTTGGTCTTCTTTATTTATTGTCCAACTTTCAAATGCATATTGTTGTTGTTAAGTGCCTTGGAGTTGATTCTGATTCATAAAGACCCAGTTATAGGATTTCTGAGGAGTGGCTCCTGAGTTTGAACTGCCAACTTTGCTGTTCAAATTGACCTTTGGTTGAGTGCTTATCCTACAGTACCACCCCAGGATTCCTCAAATGCACAGTGTTGTTATTTTTGTGGTTAAATGCTGTCAAGTTGGTTCTGACTCATAGTGACCTTGCATAGGGTTTCCAAGCAGCAGTTTGTGATCTTTAACCACCAACCTTGTGGTTCAAACCAATCTTGCAGTCCAGTGTTTTATTCCACAGTGCCACTCCAGGACTGAAAACACCATAGCTTGGGTCAGTCCTACCTTAGTCCTCAAACTGACATCTTTGTTCTTGAACACTTTAAACACATCTTTTGCAGCAGATTTTCCTAATGCAGTATAGCCTTTGATCTCTTGATTGCTGCTTTCATGAACACTGATCGTGGATCCAAGCAAAACAACTTCTATCTTTTTTCTGTTTATCATGGTGTTATATGTTGGTCCAGTTGTGAGGAATTTTGTTTCTTTACATTGATGCGCAACCCATATTGAAGGCTGTAGTCTTTGATGTTCATCAGTAAAAATTCAAGTCCTCGTCACTTATAACAAGCAAGATTGGGTCATCTGTATATCCCAGATTGTTTATGAGTCTTCCTCCAACCCTCATATCATTTTCTTATTCATATATATGATCTAACATCTCAGATTATTTGCTCAGCATACAGATTGAATAAGTATGGTGAAAGGACACAACTCTGAAACACACCTTTCCTGATTTTCAACCATTCAATATTTTCTTGTTCTGTGGGCAGGTTTTTTATGAGCACAATTAAATATTTTGTCTATAGGTTCCTCAGGAGCAAAATGAAATGTTCTGGGATTCTCATTCATGTCAACGCTATCCATAGTTTGTTATGAGCCACACAGTTGAATGCCTGTGCAAAGTTCATAAAACATACACACACACAAATCTGGTATTATCTGCTTTCAGCCAGCATCCCATGATGACATCAGAAAAAATATCCATCATTCCACATCCTCTTCTGAATCTAGCTTGACTTTATGGCAGCTCCCTGTTGATGTCCTGCTATAATGGTTTTGAATATCTTCAGCTAAATTTTACTTGCACATGATATTAATGATATTGTTCGATGGTTTCAGCATTCCATTGGGTCATCTTTGTTTGAAATGGGCACAAATATGGATCTCTTCCAACTGGTTGGCCAAGTACTGTCTTCCAAATTTTTGGCATCAATGAGTGAGCAGTTCCGGCACTGCATCAGATTGTTGAAACCTTTTTGATTAAACTCTGTTAATTACTAGAACTCTACTTTTTGCTAATATCTTCAGTGCAACTTGTACTTCTTCCTTCAATATTATTTGTGCTTGATTAGATATTACCTCTAAAATGGTTGCACATTGACCATTGCCTTTTAGTACAGTGACTCTGTGTACTCCATTCCATCTTATTTTGATGCTTTCTGCATCATTCGATATTTTGCCTATAGAATCCTTCAATATTTCAAGTCAAGCTTTGATGTTTTTCTTCAGTTCTTTCAGCTTCAGGAATACTGAGTGTGTTCTTCTTCCCTTTTGGTTTTCTAATTCCAAGTCTTTACATATTTCATTCTAATACTGTGTTTTCTCAAGCTGCTCTTTGAAGTGTTCTGTTCATCTCTTTTACTTCATAATTTCTTCCAGTTGCTTTAGCTTCTATTCGTTCAAGAGCAAGTTACATAAAACAGTTTCCTTGGCTACACAAGAATCTAAATATACATTGGGTGCAGCACTCCAAAGTGATTCCATCAGCCAGTCTGAGACAACCGCTCATCACTTCAACAAAGTTTGCTTTAAATAGAAAACAAAACAGAAGACAGGCACCTCCTATAACACTACTTCAATTCTCTCCAATTTCTTCTTTTTGTTGTATAAATTAATCTTCTGCCAGCACAGGTTCATCTTTTCTTTCACTGCATCTGCACATATTCATCTATACTAACTCTTTCCTGTATAAACCTTATCTATCTTTATTTTCTCTTTCAAAACCCTAATTTAAGTTCATTTTTCCAAAGTTGTCATTCTTTGGTAATGACTAGTGGAATAGTCATAATAGTGGTTAAATCTACAAGTATAACTCCGACTATAAAGAGTAGTTCCTCACTTCCCCTGGGAAAAATCATCCATCTCCTTTTGCTACTATGCCTGCTCTTTTCACTCTTATGTGGACATGCAGTATCTCCTCTTGAAGCTGAGTTATTATGTACAAACTACTTAGCCACGTCTCTACAACAGAGAAAAGATTGAAGTTGTCAAGGACTTCATTCTTCTTGGATCAACTATCAACACTCAAGAGATCAAATGACATATTGCATTAGGCAAAGCTGCTGCACAAGACCTTTTTAAAGTGTTGAAGAGCAAAGATGTCAGCTTGAAGACTAAGGTGTGCCTGACCCAGGCTATGGTATTTTCAATAACCTCATTTTCATGTGAAAGTTGGGTGCTGATAAGTAAGGCCATAAAATAATTGATGCTTTTGAGTTATGGTGTTGGAGGAGAATACTGAAAGTGTCGTGTGCTGCCAAAAGAACGTACAGATCTGTGTTGGAAGAAGTGCAGCCAGAGTGCTCCTTGGAGGCCAGGATGGCCAAACTTTGTCTCTCATACTTCAGACATATTGTCAGGAGGGACCAGTAGCTGGAGAAGGATATCATGTTTGGTAAGGTGGAGGGTGAGAGAAACAGAGGAAGACCCCCAGCGAGATGGATTGGCAAAGTGGCAGCATCAATAGGCTGAAGTGTGGCAACAATAATGAGGTTGGCCCAGGATCGGGCAGTGTTTCGTTTTGCTGTGCATAAGGTCGCTATGAGTTGGTACCAACTTGATGGCACCTAACAACAACAATAACAACAACTTAGCCACAGAGCAGTTTCTGGAAATTTTGTTTCATTTATTGTAAGTATGAAAAACCAATATCCTGTATGTGATTAATAATATTCAAGAAACTTTATCTGATAGAGAAGGATGGTCATTCCTTAGATATTGCCAACTATGATATTCTGTGACTATGTTAAAAACTCATTTTACAGTTTCAGAAAAAAAGTTGTGCTGCATTAACAAATGTGTACCACACAAAATAAACTGTGGTTTTAAGGCCTACCCTTTCCCTGTGACACTGAGAGTCCTTACTGCATGTATTCACTTATGTGTACTCAAAGGTATCATATGCTTCCCCACTAAACTGAAATACTTGAACCTCTGGTAGAGTGGTAATTAGCATTCAACAAGTCTAAAGTAATTCTGCTCCCCTACCCCTACACTGAATCTATATTAAAAACAGAATTATTTTCACAGCCTTCTTGTCTAAAAATAAAGAAAAACTCCTAGAACAAAAATTCTCAACTTGCTTGTGTATTAGAGTCATCTGAGACCTTGAATTTTTCCACTTGTACAGATTAAGTAAATATTTTGTAGGTTTCCCTTGTATTTCACTTCTAGGGACACTCTTCCTAAATTGTCAGCACCTTAAATCCACACGAGTCAGACTATTCTGATTACTACTTCAACTTTGCTGTCTGTGAAGGGAACCAGACCCACCTTGTCTTTGTAGATTAAGTGTTGCCTCTTGGCCCCTACCACCATGAGTTCCAATTAGCGCCATTGTAGTTAGATGTCTTAATTAAATTAGGGCCATTTCCACTGTCAAATCTGATTTACAAAAAGTACCAATTACAGTCATCTTTAAGGAGGTTCCCTTCACAAATTTATTCCCCACTGTTGTGGTAAAATGTGTGTCCTCTGAGCATTCTATGTTTAGGTTTATGGGTATAGTATAATATATCCACTCTAAAATGGCAATTTCCCTAAGTCTTTGGATACATTATTCTACTGTATACCAAGGCAGACCTAGTACTTCAACTTGATTTACTGCAGGCCATCTTACAATCCATGTTTCAGTGAACCAACCAAATAAACTGTTAGGTCCTTTCCTAACCTCTGGAGCTGAAACATTAAATTAAAAAAAATTGTGCTTAATAGTTCCATATCACTAAACTCAGATTGATCCAATTTTGTGTACCTTGTACAATTACACCACACCCCTAATAGCCATTCCTACACATATTCTCCTGGTGTGGTTCTGTGGGATAATGCACTGGACTGTGAGGTTGGTTTAAACTGCAAGGTTGGTGGTTCAAATTCACCAGCTACTCCTTGGAAACTCTGTGCAAGATTGCTATAACTTGGAACTGACTTAACGATACTTAACAACAACAACAAAACATATATTCTCCAGGTTTCAGTTTGCATATACAAGAAAAATCAAGTAGTTCTTTTGGAGTGTAGTGCATAATTTATTCTTCACCTTTTGGAGCTCACTGGGACTTAAGTCTAGTTATAGGTCTAGAAGAATTAATGGGTGTTGGTTGTGTTTCAACATTCAGCAATGTCTTGTAGGCACCTGTCTTAGGTGATACCCCAGACAGTCCCCCAGGTGCTGTCCCAGTCAATATCTTAGATAATGACTCATCAGTCACACTTGGGTTAATCTTATCACCAGAGGCTGGTTCTGTTAGCAGAAATGATTCATTGGAATTTAGGGGCCCAAGGTCCAGCCTCCTGAATATCTGCCCAATGTCCCCATCCCAAGTTTCATGATCCCATTTATGCATGATTAATGCCTTCACTTTAACATCAGACACCTTTTAAGATTGGGAATTCACCTGGCATTGTAATTCGGTAGGTCTTACTATAAAACTCTGGGTTTGTTTTTCAGCAAAATTCAGCTCTGCTACTACAAAAAATAAGGCTTTCTTTCAAGGTCACAGTGCTTGAGCTGGGATTCTGCAGCCCTGAGCTCATCTCTTTTCTTTACCACCTCATCTTTTGTAAGTAGGACCAACCAACCAGCTTCTCTACATTTCTAATTCTGAAAAAAAAAAAAAAAAAAAAAAATTGCAAAAATGTATGAAGTGCACAATCACCCAGTCTTGCCTTTCTCTAATATGTGATCTAGCGATAGTGATATTTTGTGTACTAATACTGCTACCTCATGCCTTGGATTAGCAGCACCCATGTTCTCTTTACTAGTGTAGGCAGAGTTACCAGTGCCTTTAATATCAGTCACACTTGAGAGCCAATTAAGAAAACTCATCTTTATGATTTTGTTTCCATAGACCCATTCCCAATACTAACTGTCTTAGATTGGTACCCAAGATAATCAAAACAAATAAAGCTTATATATGTACATATATGTTGTTATGCAGTGCTATTAAGTCAGGTCTGACTCATAACAACCCTTTCTAGGCTTTCTGATGAGTGCTTGGTGGGTTTGAACCACCGACGTTGCTGCTTCCCCTACAGTGCCATGCCAGGACTCCATATATATGTTGTTGTCAAGTCAGTTCTGACTCATAGTGACCCGGAATTGGGTTTCTGAGGAGCAGTTGGTGGGTTTGAACTACCAAACCTTCAGTTAGCAGTCCAGTGATTATTATACAGTGCCACACCAGGACTCTATATGTATATATTTTGTGTTGTTATTAAGTTCCATCGAGTTAATTCCAACTCATAGTGACCCTGTAGAGGGTTTCTGAGGAGTGGTTGGTGAGTTTGAACTGCCAACCTCGTGATTCAAACCAACCTTGAGGCCGAGTGATTATCCTATAGTGCCATACCAGGACTCCATTCATGTATGTAGAGAGAGGTTTATGCAGTTGTATAGGTGGGCAAGTTCCAAGTCCATGGGTCAAATATCAGGCTAGGAGATTCTGACTCAACTATCTTCAGGGCAGATGAACTCAAGATCAGCAAGTTCGATGGCAACGAGATAGGTCAGGCAGGTAAATGGTGGTCTGCTGAGGACTCCTAGGATCGGCAGTTACAGAGCAGGCCACTGGGTCAAGTACAAAGAAATGGAGTTCAGATGATGAACCAAATGAAGACTCCAGACCCAGCAAGAAGCAGCAAGTTATGCCCAAGTGTTATTTATATTGGAAACTGGTCACACCTCTGAGGAAACATCCTTTTAATTGATTGGCTATTCGTAACGGATCTCATCATGAGGGATTACTAATTCTTAACTTCCAAACCAAAAAATCCTTTCCTGGTCAAATTGACACAAAATCTTAACTATCACAGTTTTTTTTTGTTTTGTTTTGTTTTTAAAGAAGCAAGACCCTCAAAAAGATGGAGTTGACACAGTGGCTGCAACTATGGTTTCAAACATGAACATATGCAAGATCAGACAGTATTTCATTCTAGTCAGTGGCACATAACAATAACAACACAGCCTTGTGGAAGCAGACTGTCACATCTTCTTTCTCCCACATGCATATATACTATTGTTGTCAAGTGTCTTCGAGTCGGTTCCAACTCATAGAGACCCTGTATACAGTTTCTAAGACTGTACATCTTTGCAGGATCTGAAAGACTCATCTTTCTCCTGTGATGTATATACTACTCACTCAAAACTCAAAAATTTGCATAATTAAAACTATATTTTATGTTGTTATTGTTGCTATGTGCCGTGAAGTCGGTTCCAACTCATAGTGACCCTGTACAAGGTTTCCTGAGGCTGTAAATCTTTACAGGAGCAGAAAGCCTCATTTTTCTCCCACGGAAGAGCTGGTAGTTTCAAACTGCTGACCTTGAGGTTGGCAGCCCGACTCATAACCACTACGCATTGAATAAAAGTGACAGCTCTTATCTATAGTGGTTCAATAAGGTTGGTGGCTCCCAGTGAGGTATCACAGTCCCTCCATAGATCTCTTCCCAGGCCAGAGTACACAGAATCCTTAAGAGTGCTTATTATCACTTTTAATCATAGAATACTGAATAAACATACTTGTAAAGTTCTTAAATGTAAGATTTCTTGGAGAGGGATATCATGTTTGGTAAGGTGGATGGTCAGAGAAAAAGAGGAAGACCACCAGCGAGATGGATTGACAAAGTGGCAGCATCAATGGGCTCAAACATGGCAACAATTGTGAGGTTGGCCCAGGACCAGGCTGTGTTTCATTCTATCGTGCATAGGGTTACTATGAGTCAGTACCGACTCGATGGCACCTAATAACAACAGCATATGAATATTAGCAACACAATTGTATTGAAAACGTTTCTACATTGAATTATTGTTGTTTAGGTGTTGTCGAGTTTGTTCCAATTCATATCCACTTTGTGCCCTACAGAACAAAACACTGCCTGGTCCTGTGTCAATTTAACAATCATTGCTACACTTGAACCCATTGCTGCTGCCACTGTGCCAACCTATTTCTTTTTTCTTAGAGACTCTCCATTTTATCAAGTGTGATGAACTTTTCCAGGGACTGGTCCCTCCTGCTAATATCTGAAGTATGAGACACAAAGTGGCCATCCCGGCTTCTAAGGAGCATTTTGGATGTACATCTTCCAACACAGATTTGTTTGTTCTTCTGTCAGTCCATGGTACTTTTATTATTCTCCTACAACACCATAACACATATGTATCAATTTTTATACGATCTTCCTTATTATTTTCCAACTTTTACATGTATATGAGGAAATTGAAAATACCATGGCTTGGGTTGGGTGCATCTTAGTCCTCAAACTGACATCTTTGCTCTTAAACAATTTTAAAAAGGTCTTGTGCAGCAGATTTCCCTCATGCAATACATCATTCGATTTCTTGACTGCTGCTTCCATGGGTGTTGATGGTTGATCCAAGCAAAATGAAGTCTTTGACAACTTCAGTTGTTTCTCCATTTATCTTGATGCTATTTATTGGTCCAGTGGTAACAATTTTTGTGTTTCTTTTAAATTGAGGTGTAACCTATAGTGTAGGTCTTTGATCTTTATCTGCATTTTAATTCCTCTTTGATTTTAGCAAAAAAGGTTGTATCATCTGCATATTGCAGGTTGTTAATGATTCTTCCGCCAGTCCTGATACCATGTTCTTCATATAATCCATCTTCTCCAATTATTTGCTCAGCATACAGACTGAATAAGTATGGTGAAAGAATACAACCCTGGCACACACCTTTCCTAATTTTAAACCATTCAGTGTTCCCTTGTTCTACTCGAATGACTGCCTCTTGGTTTATGCATAGGTTCTTCATCAGCACAATTAAGCGTTCCAGAATACTCATTCTCAGCAATGTGGCCTATAGCTTGTCATGATTCACAAAGTCGAAAGCCTTTGTGCAGCCAATAAAATACAGATAAACATCTTTCTGGTATTCTCTACTTTCAGTCAAGATCCACCTGACTTTAACAATGATAGCCCTCATTCCACATCCTTGCTTGAATCCACATTGAACCCCAGGCAGCTCCCTGTCAATGTATTGTTGAAGCTGTTTTTGACTTATCTTTAGCAAAATTTTACTTGTATGATATATTAATGATATTGTTCAATTATTTCTTCATTCTGCTAGGTCATCTCTATTTTGAATGCGTACTAATAGGGATCTCTTCCAATCAATTATTCAGGTAGATGTCTTCCAAATTTCTTGGCATAGACGACTGGGTGACATCCAGTGCTGCACGTTCCATGAGTTCCTGGAGCTTTGTTCTTTGCCAATGCCTTCAGTACACCACCAACTTCTTCCTTCAGCAACTTTGGCTCTTGATCCCATGTTACATTTTGAAATAGTTTAACATTGACCATTTCTTTTTGGTACAGTGACTGTGTGTATTCAGTCCATCTTCTTTTGATGCTTTCTGCATCAAGCAATAATTTGCCCATAGAATCCTTCAGCATTGCAAATCAAAGCTTGAATTTTTTCCTCACTTCTTTAAGCTTGAGAGAGCATAGTCTTCATTTTTGGTTTTCTAACTCCAGGTCTTTGCACATTTCACGATAATGTTTGACTTTGTCTACTCTAGTTGCCCTTTGAAATATTATATTCACCTCTTTCTTTCCTGATTTCATCCATTTGCTTTACCATCCCTATGCTGGAGAACACATTTCATAGTCTCTTCTAGCATCCATTTCAGCCTTTTCCTTCTTTATTGTCTTCTTAATGACTTCTTGCTTTCTTCGTGTATGATGTTCTTGATGTCATCCCATAGTTCTCTGGTCTTCAGTCATTAGTGTCTAATGCATCAAATCTGTTCTTCAGATTATCTCTAAATTTAGATGGGATATGTTCAAGGCCATATTTTGGCTCTTATGGATTTGTTTTAATTTTACCCAGCTTCAGCCTCAACTTGCACATGAGCAATTAATTCCACAGTCTGCCAGTCTATTCCACAGTCTGCTGCCCCTAGTCTTGTTTTGGCTGATGATACGGCGCTTTTTCACCTTCTCTTTCCACAGATGTAATCAATTTGAATTCTGTGTATTTTATCAGGTGAGTTCCATGTGTATAATAGTCTTTTATGTTGATTATAAAAGGGATTTGCAATGAAGAAGTCATTGGTCTTGCAAAATTCTATCATGCAATCTATAGCATTGTTTCTATCACCAAGGCCATATGTCCCAACTACTGATCCTTCCTCTTTATTTCCTAACTTTGCATACCAATCCTCAGTAATTGTCAATCCTTCTTGATTGTATATTTGATCAATTTTAGATTGAAGAAGTTAGTAAAATTCCTCAATTTCATCATCATTGGCTTCAGTAGTTGTTGCATAAATTTGAAGAATAATTTTATTAACGCATCTTCTTTGTGGATGTATGGATATTATTCTATCATAGACAGAGTTGTATTTTAAGATAAATCTTGAAACGTTCTTTTTGATGATGAATGTAAGGCCATTCCTCAATTTGTCATTCCTGGCATAGTAAACCATGTGATTGTCAGATTCAAAATGGTCAATACCAGTCCATTTCAGTCTAGGATATTGATGGTTATGTGTTTCATTTCATTTTTGACAAATTCCAATTTTCCTAGATTCATACTTCAAACATTCCATGTTCTGATTACTAATAGA
>NW_006408694.1:4320086-4326816 GCF_000296735.1 Chrysochloris asiatica | reverse complement strand
TCTGCAAGCTCAGTTGAATTCTCTCCACCACGGGTATACCCTGCTTGTATTTATAATACCAGTGCCAATGCTTCCAGACCCACAGCAACATGAAAGCCACCACAGTGTGGCAAACTGACAGATGAGTGGTGGACACTGAATTATTAGTTGCAGGATTATTAATAACTGTGTGGAAGACTTTTTTTTGCTTTTTCTACTTTTCCTTTAATTACTACTTGATTCTGAAAAAAAGTTATTGTTATAGATTTGCAAATGCTAACTACCATAATGTTATCACTAAAATACCACAGAAAGTTTGACAAAATCAACAACTATAAGGACATAGACAACAATGAAAACAACAGTGCATACAGATAAAATGACCATTGATTTGAAGCATCATTGTGCTTGACACCTCTGATCAGTGTGAATTAGTGGTGGTGGTGGCTGTGTGCCATGGAGTCGGTTCCGACTCATAGCGACCCTGTACAGGGTTTCTGAGGCTGTAAATCTTTACAGGAGCAGAAAGCCTCAACTTTCTCCCGCGGAACAGCTGGTAGTTTCAAACTGCTGACTTTGTGGTTCACAGCCCGATTCGTAACCACTACACTACCAGAGCTCCTTTTAGTGTGAATTAGAAGGCTCAAAATATAAATTAGCATAGAGTGTATTGTATAGAGCCTTGTATTAGAATAGAGTGTATTGATACATATAAACTGAGCTTACAAAAATTGTTTTTGCTGATAAAACTAACAACAAGGATATTTTATAAAAATAATAAATACTTGGTAAAAAACTGCACAAAATGTTATAGTCATTTTCTTCTCACTTTTTCTGAGAGTGTCACCAAGCATGCCCTTCACCCCTGATAGCCATAGACATGTCACCTGCTGATGGCTGTCCTGACCATACACCCAGGTTTTTGTGATCGCCTTTGTCTTCCAGAACCGCTACACCAATCCTCTACCTCCCTGCCCCACCCCACACCTATGCATTTCGTATCGTAGTTTTCATGTTTTCAGCTAAATAAGGCTTAGTGAAAACAGCCCACAATCTTTGGTGTCATCCCCACTGACAGAGTGAACTGATGCACTCCATAGTCCATGAACACCCCCTAAAAATACCACTGCTCACCTTCTCTGACTTTGGTGCCTCCTAGGACTATTGCAGATATGCCAACAGATGATGACAGGAGCCAGATACAGATGTTGATGATCTTTGCCTTTAAGGGCGTGCGAAAGTCTAATGCCTTAACAGGATGGCACACAGCGATGTAGCGGTCCACACTCATCATGGTCAAGGTGAAGATGCTGGTAAACATGTTATAGTAGTCTATGGAGATTACAATCTTGCATAGCACATCCCCAAATGGCCAGGAGTTCATCAGGTAGACTGTGCTCTGGAAAGGCATGGTTGTCATCACTAAAGCATCTGCCAGAGCGAGGTTAAAGATGTAAATGTTGGTTGCTGTCTTCATCTTTGTGTATCTACAAGACAAGAAGCAATATTATTTTCCTCTATCTTCCTGTCAAACTTGAATTGATATGGGAAACCCTTTAGACTAATGATCTTTCTGTTCACTCACTTATTCTTTACTTATATATTGAGGATGTTGTTGATGTTGTTATGTGCCGTGGAGTCGGTTCCAACTCATAGCGACCCTGCACAGGGTTTCCGAGGCTGTTAATCTTTACGGGAGCAGAAAGCCTCATCTTTCTCCCACGGAGCAGCTGGTAGTTTCGAACTGCTGACCTTGCGGTTCGCAGCCCTATTCGTAACCACTATGCTACCAGAGCTCCTTTAAAATATAAACTGTCACTCCCTGGGAGACACAACTTTTTTTTTTTTTTTTTTTTTTAAGTTTTTATTGTGAATTATGTGGGTTTACATGAGAGAAGATAAGTTTTTACATTCATCCTATCATATTTCATTTCATTGTAATGATTACAATCCTCTCCATGCATCATCAAACAACCAAAGGGCCTCTCCCTCCCTGAGTCCAGTGTCCTCAGCCGCTCCATCTGTCCATGTCATTGTCTCTGCCTCCATTTCTGGTGTCACTGCTTCTCTGGGTAGCATCCCACAATCCGCTCTTCTCACTTGATGGTCCCAGGGACCTCCGCTCCTGGACTGCAAAATCAGTCACTCCCCTCCTTTTGTTATAAAACATCTACCTTTACATTTCCAACCCTCATAGACAGTCCTGATAGCAATTATTCACTATTGTACTGCACAAGTCTTATCCCCATCTCCTTTCATTAGTCCTGTCCCAACAGGTTGGAAATCATTCAGTGGAGATTCTATCTTCTCCCGCCCCATCTGAAACTAGGCTCCCTCTTGAAAGCTTGTAAGCCAGTCACTTCTTACTTTTGTAGCATTCCCCCCCCACACACACACACACATTTTGGGTAGCCAATGTCTAAATTGCCCATCCTTGTCAACCCTGTGTACTGAGAGGGTGGGAGTGATCCTCACTGTAAAGATTTGTTCCCTTTTTTGAGCTACTACATTCATTAAAGTAGTAAAGTTCATCAAATCGTAGCAGGTTACTCTTTTTTTTTTTTTTTTTCCTCTTCTTTCCTCTTCTAGCCCAGTCAAGTGGGTACTATCTGCATGGATGGGTATTCTTGTGTATCTCCCCTCACTTCATATCAGCTGGATGCTTCTCTCTTTGCTCTAGTCTTCTGTGGCTATGTCACTACCTCTGGGCCCAGGAGTCCCTGGGTCTTGCCATACTGCTGGCCAACCAGGTCTCCACCCAGGTTCACAGGAGTCTATTGAATGTGGTCAGACTTAGCTCCCAACTTCATTGCTCTTTTACCCCACTTCCCCTTATTGGTGACCAACGTGGTCATCAGCCAGACCACATGAATGCTCGTGTATTCCCCTTGAGTCTTAGTCTTGGAAGGGGGTTTGTTTTGGGGATCTGACCACTTGCCTTGATGGCTCCCTGGCAAACAGCTTGCTTCTTGTAGTAGTCAATCAGACTGCTATTATTGTTTTTGATTTTTCCTGCTGATCTTTCTTTCACCAAGTATCTTCTGTTCTTCTAGCCACTCCAGGCTCGTCTACTTGTCCTTTCAACTGGAAATTTCCCACCTCAGATAATTTTGGATGGGGTTCTGGATTCCACCTATGGTGTTGTGCAGTGTAAAGGCTCCACAGGATGCCTCTTTCACTGGGCAACTTCTAGTCCGCTTTAAGGTGTTCCAATCAGTTATAGGCTGAAGACGGACTTACAAGCTTTCTATTGTGATGTTTCAGGCTATACCTTTCTCTCCCCCTTAAGGAGACACAACATTTTGCACTTGATTACTGATCTAAGAACTCCTGGTGTGGCACAGTACAATCAGCACTGGACTTTGAACCACAAGTTCAGCAGGTCAAACCCACCAGCTGCTTCTTGTAAAATCCTAACAGAGTCTCTATGAGTCAGAACTGACTCGACAGCACTTAACAACAACACTGACCTAAAGGTTGACATGTGGATCTGTTCCTCCACAAATGACACTCTAGAAAAGCTTCTGGAGCCATTCTCCTCTGCAACACAGGGATCACACATCAGTTAGAATTGACTTGAAGATAACAGATTTGGTTTTGTTTTTAATATGTAAAAGGATATTGGAAATGGTTTAAAATGGGCATAACACCCTTACTTTATTTACCTTGTACTCTAGTGCTTTTCTCATAAAATATTTTTATTTTATTGTTGTAAACAATGTACAATTGTCAATTCAACATTTTTTACTGTACAGTTCCTTGACACCAATTAGATTAATCAAACATCGAAAATCAAATAATCAAAAATGATTATACATATAGATATTTTTAACAGACTTGCATATATATGGGTTTTATTTTGTCACTGGCAATTTTACTTTTACCTAGAGTTGTTTTTTTTGTGTGTGTGTGGTTGGCTTGATTTTTTTTTTTAAATGTTTTATTGTGAATTATGTGATCATTTACATTGGAGAACATTAGTTTTACATCATCAACCAACCAAAGGGTATATCCTGCAAGTCTACACCCCAGTCATCAACACACAGCCCCTCTCCCTCTCTGGGTCTAGAGTCCCCAACCACTCCAACTCTCCATGTCATCGTCTCTGCCTCCATCTCTGGCAACACTGTTTCTCTGGGTAGGTCCCGCACTCTGCTCTTCTCCCTTGATGGTCCCAAGGACCTTTGCTTCTGGACTGCAAAGTTAAGTATGCCACTCCTTTTGCTACAAAACGTATACTTTTACATTTCCAACTCTCACAGTCAGTCTTCAACGCAATTATGCACTATTGTACCACAAGAGTCCTATCCACATTTCCTTTCATCAGCCCTGCCTAGACAGATTGGATATTACTCAATGGAGAGTCTACCTTCCTTCACACCCGCTGATCTAGGCTCTTCTTGTAAGCCAGTCACTTCTTGCCTTTGAAGTCCTCCCCCCCCCCCATTCTGGGTAGCCAATGTCCACGTTGCCCATCCCTGTAAATATGTGTTCCCTTTTTTGAGCTACTGCATCCATAGGTGTAGGTCAAGTTCATCAAATTGTATCAGATTACTCTTTTTTCCCTCTACTTTTTTCTTCTAGTTGAGCTCTGATCATCCAGTCATTGAGGCCAGGTCATGTGGGTATTATCTGTAAGTGTGGGTGTTTATATGCATATCCCCTTGCGTCTTATTAGCTGGAAACTTCACTCTCCACTCTAGTCCTCTGTGGCTGTGTCATTGACTCTGGGCCCAGGAGTCAGCAGGTCTTGCCATACTGTTGGCCAACGAGGTCTCCACCACAGTTTACAGGAGTCTGTTGAATGTGGTCTGACTTAGTTCACAGCTTCATTGCTGTTTTTCCCTCACTTCCTTTTCTCAGTGACCAACATGGTTACCAGTCAGACCAAATGTTTGCTCGTGTATTCCTCTTGAGTCTTAGTCTTGGAAGGGGGGTTTTCCCTGAGGGGACCCTACCATTTGCCTTGATGTCTCCTGGGCGAGCAACTTGCTTGTTCTTGCAGTAATCAGTTGGACTGTTATTATTGTTTTGTATTTTTCCTGTCGGTTTTTCTTTAAAGAAGTATCTTCTGTTCTTCTAGCCACTCCAGGCTGGTCTGCTTGTCCTTTCAAGTGGAGATTTCCCACCTCAGTAGATTCTGGATGGAATTCTGTATTCTACCTATGGTCTATGCAATGCAGAGGCTCCACAGGAAGCTTCCTTCACTGGGCAAGTTGTAGCCCCATTTTAGGTATTCCAATCAGTTATAGGCAAGCTTTCTATGGTGATATTTCTGGCTATTCCTTTCTCTCCCCCTCAAGTGTCTATTTTATAATGGTATGCAAGGGAAACCAAGATTCAAAATACAGCCAAGCATCTTAACATTATTTCCCCTCTTTTGCCCATTTCAAACGCCTCAATCCCTGTAGCCCAGAGTCCTGTTGTTCCAAGGTTGTGTATACATCATTTACCTCTGTCCCACTTAGCCCATGCAAACCTGCTTAATTGTTCTCCCATCTGCTTTGTTCTTCCATTCCCCTCCCCCTTCTTACATATTGCCCCCTTCTCCAGCACTCAAACTATCCTGTGTTATTCCCTACTCTGTGCTCCACCTTCCTATCCCTCCCCCCATCTCAGCCCCCATATCCTGGTAATGAGCAAATAATTTTTTTCCCCTTTTAGTATGGGTTCTTTTCTCAGTCTTTTACAATAGTGGTCCTATGCAGTATTTCTCCTTTTGCGACTGACTCATTTCACTCAACATAATGTCCTCAAGTTTCATCTATGGTATGTAGTAGCTTATAGCTTCCTTGTTGTTCTTCAAAGTAGCATACATAATATTCCATTGTGTGGATGTACCACAGTTTGTTTATCCATTCTTCAATTGATGGGCTGTCTCCATCTTTTTGCTATTGTAAATAGTGCTGCTATTAACATTGGTGTGCATATATCTACTCGTATTATGACTCATATTTCTTGTGGTAAATGCCAAGTAGAGGAATTGCTGGATCATAAGGTATTTCTATTTCCAATCTCTGAGGAAGCACCATATTGCTTTTCAGAGAGGTTGGACCATTTTGCAATCCCACTAGTTATATAGGAGGGTCTCAGTCTCTCCGCATCCTTGGCAGCATTTATTGTGCTCTACTTTTTTGATCTTTGCTGTTATTGTTGGTGTGAGATGATATCTCATTGTTGTTTTGATTTGCATATCTCTAATAGCTAGTGATCGTGAACATTTCCTGATATGTTTGTTGGTTGCCAGGATCTGCTTCTTGGTGAAGTGTCTGTTCATGTCCTGTGAGCATTTTTTAATTGGGTTCTTTGTCTTTTTCTTGTAGAGGTGTTGTAGTTTCCTGTATATTTTAGAAATGAGTCCATTGTCTGATATATCATTGCAAAATATTTTTTTCCAATTGTGTGGGTTCCCTTTATACTCTTTTGGTGAAATCTGTTGATGTACATACGTTTTAAATTTTTAATATGTCCCAATCATCTATTTTGTCTACTTTTATTTGTGTAATTTTCAAAATTTTGGTAGTTTGTATATGTCCTGAATTAAAGCCCTCACATTTGTCTCTATTTTTTCATTGATGACCTTTATAATTTTTGGATTCACATTTAGGTCTTTAATCCATGCTGAGTAGGTTTTTGTATAAGGCGTGAGGTAAAAGTCTTGTTTCAATCTTTTGCATATCGATTTTCAGTTCTGCCAGCACCATCTGTTGAAGAGACTATCACCTCCCTATGTGATATATTTAGGCAATTT
>NW_006408694.1:4317338-4318631 GCF_000296735.1 Chrysochloris asiatica | reverse complement strand
TATTTGATGACCTGATCAATTTCTTCTTTTGTTATGGGTCTGTTCAGGTTTTCTACTGCACTCTGTGTATGTTTAGGTAGGTTATGTTTTTCTAAAAATGTATCCATCTCTTCTAAGTTTTCAAATTTGTTGGAGAACAACTTTGCATAGTATTCTGTTATTATCCCTTTGATTTCCTTTGGTTCCATTGTGACATTGCCCATGTGGTTTCTAATGTGTGTTATTTGTGTATTCTCCCTCTTTTCTTTTGTTAGGTTTGTCGATGGTCTGTCAATTTTGTTAATCCTTTCAAAGAATCAGCTTCTTGTCCTGTTGATTCTTGCTATCGTTTTTCTGTTTTCTATCTCATTTATTTCTATTCTAACCTTTATTATTTTTTTTTGGTGACCGTGGGTTCCCTTTGTTGGTCTCTTTTGAATTGTTGTAGATGTTGTGTTAATGTGTTAATATTGGTTCTTTCTTATTTTTGGATGTGTGCATTTAATACAATAATTTGTCCTCTCAGCGCCACTTTCACCACGTCCCAAAGATTTTAGTATGTTGTGTTTTCATTCTTATTTGTTTCTAGGGACTTTTGTGAATTCATGTTTTATTTCTTTTACTACCCAGTCACCTTTCAGCAGGGTGTTATTCAGTTTCCATGTATTTGGCTTTATTTCCTTGGTCTTCCTATTGTTGATTTCTAATTTGATAGCATTGTGATCTGAGAAGATGCTTTGCAGTATTTTGATATTTGTTTTTTTTTGTGGCCTAACACATGGTCTCTTCTAGAGAATGTTCTATGTGCACTGGAAAAGAATGTGTACTGTGCTGGTGTTGGGTTGAATGCTCTTTACACATTTATGAAGTCCAATTGGCTGATTGAGTTGTTTAGTTTCTCTGTGTCTGTGTCAAGTTTCTTTCTGGTTGATCTATCCATTTTTGAAAGTGGTGTATTTAAATCACCCACTATTATTGTAGATTCATCTATTTCTTTCTTCGGATCTATTGTTGTTGTTGTTGTTAAGTGCCGTTGAGTTGGTTCTAACCCATAGAGACCCTGAACAGGGTTTCCGAAGCTGTAAATCTTTACAGGAGCAGAACACCTCATCTTTCTCCAGTTGGTAGTTTCAAACTGCTGACCTTGTGGCTCAGATCTATTAGACTTTGCTTTATATATTTTGAAGTACTTTCATTGGGGACATAGATATTTATTATAGTTATGTCAGCTTGTTCATTTGTCCCTTTAATCCCTTTAAGATAATGTCCATTTTTATCTTTTATGCTGGTTTTTACCTTAAAGTTTATTTTATC
>NW_006408694.1:4307480-4317137 GCF_000296735.1 Chrysochloris asiatica | reverse complement strand
ACTGGTGCATTTAATCCATTTACTTTCAGTTTGGTAAGGGAAGAAAGATCTCAGAAATGATCCATGTATCTTTTTTTCTTTTTTTTTTTTTTTTTGCTTTTTTATGGTGCTGTTTCTTTCTTTGTTGTGCATGTCTTCCTGTGCTGAGTTAATGGGTTTTGTGTTCTTTCTTGTCAGTTTCCTCATAATTTTAATGTTTCCATGTTCTTCTTGGATTTTTATTTCCTTGGTATGCTATGAAATGTTAATTTTCTTTGAGGTTAACTTATATTCCATTAACTTTTCCCTCCATTCAGTGCATCTATTTTATCTTGTAATCTATCTGATCTTCTTACCAGTTGTATCTCTGTTCCTACGTGTTTACCTTCTTCCACATTGTAATAGTTTTGATTATAGACTGACCTTCCAGATCCTCTGAGTTTGTTCTTACAGTTTTGGTCTGTTCTTGACTTTTCCATTTGCCAATTTACTTCTGGGAGTTGCTGTCACTGTATTGTATGTCAGTATGTTTGTTGTGTGATCTTTTTAGTTCTTAGTCCACAGAACTCTCCTTAGGATGTTTTGTAGCTAAGGGTTGGCTTTGGCAAAATCCCTTAGCTTCTGTTTATCCTTGAACGTTTTGATTACACCGTCACATTTGATTGATAACTTTGCTGGATAAAGGATTCGATTCTTGGTTGGCAGTTTTTATTCTTTCAGGGTTTTATATATGTCTCCCCATTGCCTTCTTGCCTGCATGGTTTCTGCTTAGATAGCCAAGCTTACTCTGACTTGCTTGTCTTTGTATTACACTTCTCTTTTTCCTAGCTGCTTTCAAAATTGTCTCCTTATCTTTGATTTTGGAGACCTTGATTATGACATGTCTTGGTGATTTCCTTTGGGGTTCTATCTTTCCTGGGGTTCGTTGAGCTTCTTGAATGCTTATGTTCTCACTTTTAGAGCAGTTTTCTTCTAGAAGCTCTTCAACTATTTCCTCTGTGGACTTCTGTGGTTCTTCTTGTTCTGGAATGCAGAGAATTCCTAAGTTATTCCTCTTCATGTTGTCCAACATGAATCTTAGACCTTCTTCAGATTTTTAAAAAATCTTTTTTCTGCTTGCTTTTTTATCTTAGTAGTATTGAGAGCTTTGTCTTCAAGCTCACTAGTTCCAGCTTCCATATCTTTAATTCTACTCTTTTGCCCCTTCAGTGTATTGTTTATTTCTGATATTCTATTATTAATCATTTGGACCTCTTTCTGAAAGTTTGAATTGTTTCCAATGTTGTATCTATCTTATTGATTGTTCTTGTAGTGCTTTCCTGACTTCTTCCTTATTTTTCTCAACTCCATTGTAAAATGTTTTTAAACATTTTATAATAATTTTTTAAGATTCCTTCTCAGGCATTTCCAAGGCCTGCCCTCCTTCCAGAATAGATTCTAGGTCTATTTCTAGGTCATGTGTCTCAGACATTTGTATCTTGTTTCTGGACATGTGCTGATATGGTCACCTGTTTTTGCTTCTTGGATATGGTCACTGGTTAGCTGTGGCCTTAGTACTTAATTGAGTGTGTATTTTGTTATTTTTGTGCTTTCTGATTGCCTCCAGGTAGATGTGATCAGGACTTGGGCTTCCCTTTTCACTCTTTTTATTGCTTAACTCAGAGTAATTAAAAAAAATTTAACAATACTTTATTTCTTTCATTTTGTCAAACATACTCAATGTCTCAAAATTAATTTAAAAGATCAATTGTTGTAATTTCTTTAGAAAATGAAGACATGGTCTTTAAATTTTAACAGCTCCAATTCCAATTACTAAATCACAATTAGTTTTCCTGACTTTGGATTATCAGTGCAACACTTTGTTGTTGTTTCTGAATGCCCTTGAGTCAGTTCTGATTCATAAATACCCTGTACAGGGGTTCCAAGGAACCGATGATGATTTTGAGTTACCAACCTTGTTTTAGCAGTTACTGCTTGTCCTACATCCCCACTATATACCTGTCATTTTAAATGCATTATATAGATAAAGCAGGCTGGGTTTTTTTTTTTTAATTCACATTGTATCATTGCATGTAGTTCGGTATAGTAGGTAAGCAATACTTGTGACATGGCTTTTCTCTGAACTTAAGAGACTTTTAAAGGAAGTAATTTGTTTCATCTTTCAACTGAGGGGACAGTAAGTAATTTTCCAAGTAGGTCAGAAAGAATGCCTTTAAGCTGAAATTATTTTTACCATTCTAATGTGAAGTTCAGCGCAACTCCCATTTTCATCTAAAACTGAATTATAATGACAGTTTTGCTTAGAGGATGCTTCCTCAAACTGCTAGAGCTTTGAGGGTTCTACACTATGCCAGTGGGTCTCCTGGGACCTTGTGGCTAAGGTATGTAAAGAAATCCCACATGCTCATTGATTTCTATAAGACTCAAAGGCACTTAGCAACAACAACAACAACAATATACACCTCCGATTTACATACATTACTGCAAAAACTAATGCAGCTGTGCCCAGACACCTTCCAGAAGTCAGGCTATAATCCTGACCTGACTTTTATGTTGTTGTTTTTGTTGTTAAATGCTGTCAAGTCGGTTCTGACCCTGTACAGGGTTTCTGAGGAGCACCTGGTGAGCTTGAACCACCAGCCTTGCAGTTCAAATGACTTTGCAGTCTGGCGCATTAACCCACAGTGCCACCCTTTTATAAAAGGTCATTTATAAGAGAAGTCATCGTGGCACTGTATGTCAGACATTTGGTTGCCAAGTTTAAGGCTGGCAGTTCAAATCCACCAGCTGGTGTGGGTAAAAGGTGAGGTTTTCTGAAACCCTATAT
Source organism: Chrysochloris asiatica (assembly GCF_000296735.1). Taxonomy (NCBI): domain Eukaryota; kingdom Metazoa; phylum Chordata; class Mammalia; order Afrosoricida; family Chrysochloridae; genus Chrysochloris; species Chrysochloris asiatica. The sequence continues at coordinate 4,314,331 of NW_006408694.1, read as the reverse complement.
AGGTTCACTATGATTCATAATTAATTTGATGGCAATGGCTTTGGTTTTGTGTGTGTGTGTTCTGGAAAATCACTTCTGCTTTGGCTGTAAAACTAATATTGGTAGTTTTTATTGATCATTGTATCTATATCATCAATATATAAACTTCCATATTAGACATTTCTTTTGAAATTTAGTGACAGGCTATTCAGGATTCCCCTTGAAGGCACTGTAGTCTAGTACAGACTCAGAGTCCTGAATCTGAGCTTCTGGGCTGCCCTACATTATCAGCAAACTTTTATGAGTTTCAGTTCCTAATAAATGACAATAAATTATGTCTCACAGTAAAAGAGATAAAGTGATAATGACTCTACTCAAAGTATCTGACCACTCCCTTCCTCTTTTCTCTTCTTATTAGGAAATCTATTTATTCACGCATGATCTGATACAGTAAAGACTGATACAGTCTTTATAATGTTAAGTCTACATACTTAACAACAGAGTTTAATTCCAAAAAATCCATTGCAACTTGGTTGTGATATAAGTCAAGTATCTCATTTGATTGTTTTTAGTTTTCATTATTATTGACTTTTATATTCAGTATCTTTAAAACATAACACTGAACACTACACATCTGCAAGTGAACATCTGAGAATAAGTCAGCAAATTCCACACTGAAACACTGCATTACAAATATTACTAATGAAAAGTAAAAAAGGTAGGTAGTAACTGCAGTTCATAGTAACTTGAATATACCATAAGTCGGGGACTCCCTGTGCTAGAACCAGTATCACAGGTTTGCATTTTTAAACTGTCAAATAGTGATTTAATTTATAGAATGAATTTATTTTAAAATGTGTGTTGCATTGGCACTTTTCAGTCAAATATTAAATGTTCAAAAAAGGTGTCCTGAGGTTGTATGAAAAATTAACACACTAGCCTACTAACCAAAAGGTTGGAGTTTAAAATCCACCCACAAGTGTTTCAGAAGAAAGGTCTGGAAATATACTTTTAAAAATTCAGTCATAGGAAGTCCGATAGAGCATAGTTCAACTCACACACACATGAATAGAAATGAAATTAACAACAATGGGTAACTTGGTGGTAAGTGTTAGCAGCTGATTAAATATCCATTGTAAAACACTCGGAGCAGCAGTTGTACAAAATGCACAGATAATTAAGTGAATCTATTTACTGAGGAACTTTTAATAAGAATGACTGAAATACCATTTAAATTTCATTTTTTTTCTTTAAAATAAGGTTTATTAAGATACTATGAAGAATTGTACGCCAATAAATTTTAAAATCTAGAAAAAGATAGGGAAATTTCTTGTAAAATAGTACCTACCTAGATTGAAGTAGAAAACTTGAACAGACCTATAAGAAAAGATGAAACTGATATGATCAATAAAAAAAAAAAAGAAAAGAAAAGAAATTCCAAAAATGAAAATAAAGGCCCAAATGCCTTTCCTGGTGAATTCTACCAAACGTTCAGAGAAGGGCAGGCACCAGTTCTACTCAAGCTATTCCAGAACACAGAAAAGGATGGAAAACACCCAATTTCATTTTATGAAGCAGACATAATGGTGATACCAAAACCAGGAAAAGTCATCATTAAAAAAAGAAGAATAGACCAATATTCTGCATGAATTGACATGGAAAAATCTGAACAAAATTCTAGACAATAGAATCCAACAACATATCAAAGAAACATCATGACCAAGGGATTCAGACCAGGTATATAAGGAGTTCTGGTGTGGTGCTGTGGGCTAATGAGTCCGATGGCAAAGTCATTTGAACTGCAAGGTCGGTGGTTCAACCTCACCAGCAGCTCCTTGGAAACATTACACAGGGTCGCTATGGGTCAGAATCGACTCGATGGCACTTAACAACAACAGTGTGGAGCTTTAAGATAAGGTTGGTTTGGACTGCAAGGTCAGTGGTTCAAATTCACCAGCCACTCCTCAGAAACCCTATATAAGTTTGCTATGAGTTGCAACCTACTCAAAGGCACTTAACAACAACAACATACAAGGATGGTTCAATATTAGAAAATAAGCAATACAATCTACCACATAAATGTTGTTGTTGCTAAGTGCTGTAGAGTCAGTTCCAACTCAGAGTGACACTGTTTAGGGTTTCTGAGGAGTGGCTGGTGGGTTTAAACCACTGACCTTGTGGTTCAAACCTACCTTTTAGTCCATTGCTTGTCATATAGTGCCACACCAAGACTCATCAATAAAGCAAAGGAAAAGAACCATGTGATCATATCAATTAATGCAGGAAAAAACATTTAGCAAACTCTAACACCCATTCCTGTTACAACACTCAGTAAAATAGGAATAGAAGGGAAAGTTCTTAGTGTAATTAAATACATACATACAAAACCAATAGCCAACATGACTCTCAACAGACAGAAACCAAAAGCATCCCACTTGTGAATGGGAAACAGACAAAGATGTCCTTTATCATCACTCCTATTTAGTATACTGTTAAAAGTCCTAACCAAGGCTATAAGGTAAGAAAGGGAAATTAAAGGCATCCAAATTGGCAAAGAAGTAAAATTCTCTATTTGCAGATGCTATGCTCCTATACATAGAAAATTCCAAAGACTCAGCAAGAAAATCATTGGAACTCATTAAAAGATTCAGTAAAGTGGCAGGGAACAAGATCAATATTCAAAAGCAGTCAAATTCTCTTAGATTAAGAGAGCTCTTAAAGGAAATCAGGAAAACAATACCATTGACAGCAGCCACATTGGAAGGGACTGAATGGAAATGGGAGAAAATGTGGAGCAAAACTCAAAAGTTTATTATAAAAAAGACTAGACTTACTGAATTTGAGAGTATAGTCCTTGTTCATCATTCCAATGTGTAATTGAACTCATCCTCATGGTTCAGTTTTCAGCCAACTGGTAGATAGGTACATAGGGGTCAGGGTGGGGTGGGGGATGGGGACAACAACACTAGTAAGGCATGCTCACTATGAAATGATCAACTATTCAGTATCAACAGGGAAGCATTTATCTAAGGCAATTTCAATAAGGGCTGAGAAGGAAGGTGAAATAGAACCAAGATTCACAGGGAGGAAGTGGGATAACTGATGCTACATGGAAGGGACCTCAATCATTGAAATGAAACAAAGTTTATGATTTGATGAATGTAAAACTGATGATATGCTTTGTAAACTTTCACTGAATCCATAGTAAGAAGTTAAAAAAAAATAAGGGCAATGCTTGAAATAGGCAACATACAAACTGACATTGTATTAATTCAATTTCCTTCCATACAATCCCTCATTTTCATAACTATTCTAGAAAGTAATATCTACTACTCTTCTATTCTGTGACTCTCTTTTTCATAAAGTTAGTTCCTTGCCTTATAAAATTATTTTCTTTCTGACTAATTGGAGACACCATTAAGTACTCTGACCTTCAACTTCCCTCAGTACAAAATGCAAAGCATAATGCTTATCTCATGGAGTTGCTGATATAACCAATAAATTGTACTAGGCCCAAGGAACATAATCTAATTTATTTCCTTTTCCCCAGCTTCTTTTCTGTCTCTTATATGGCCAAAAGTTTCCAGTTATCACAGGGAACAGAATAGAATGGTTTCCAGTTTATCATTCACAGTCAAATGTACCCCTACTCAGCTTCAATGTAAAAAAATAAGACTAAAAATAAAGTCTGGGACCACAGTGCTGGAAGAAGATGAGTGGCATGACACACAAATTATAATAAAATGGAATATGTATCTTCACATAATCAGAAAATGTGCAGTGATAGCTTGGTCTCAACTTCACAGAAATGTGTATAACAAACAGCTGCATGAAACAGATGCTCTAGCAATAAAATCAAAAGTCCCTGTCCCTGGTCCTGCTCTGCCATGTCTTCTCATGTGGGGGCTGCTACTGTCACCATCCCACAGGGTCAGGGACCTAGAACCACCCACTTTCTCTTACTGCCAGGACCAGTGGTTTCTGCCAATACCCCAATACTGAAGCATCACTACCATATTTGAAGATGGTTTCTATTAATGATAATTTCCATAATAATCATTTATTCCCCAGATTTCCTAGGTCAGTACTCTTCATTCCATCTGGTTTATTTCACTTAAAACTCACAGAAACTATAAGGGCTGGTACCATTAAGACTATTTTATCCACAGAATACCTAAGAGTACAAATATATACATTTTTCAAAGGGATGTAGTCTAAAAATTATGCAGGAATCCAATCCTCTGTCTGATTAGTTCCAATTCCTGAATTTGTACAGTTCCCAGCATTTGATAATTTATCCAACCCAGTATTTTGACTTCTATGTATCTCATTTGATTCTCACAAAACTATACTTTGAGTTTGCCTAGGAGATGAATGTTGTTTTGTTTTTTTCCAAAATATAGATTAAGAAAATGAAGCTCAGGGACATTAAATCATTTGTCCAAAATGTCCCAGAATCAGAGAGAAGCAGAGTCAGAAACAGACATCTCTGTGGAAGGATCTGGAAGGGGCTGGCAGGGCAGCATCCCCTCTTTCAGAGTTCTGGGATGAGTCCCTTATGAGCCTTATAACACTGTGAGGGGAGAACCAAAAAGATATCATTAAAAATAATGAATCAACTATGAGTGTCATAAATATTTCCTTATGCACTACACTAAGTAATCCAGAACGGGATTCTGTAAACACATCATTATATAACAAGAACTTCACTCTCAAATACACTGAGCACCTGAATATTGTATTTATATTAACTAAATATTTGTATACAACCAAAATAAACATTAGTCTTTTCATGTGTTGCATGCCTACTGATGAAAATTCAACTCATTTTTTTCTGATTATAATAGAATATGAGATCATTTTCTATTTTATTCACACAGCATCAGAAAAAAATCACAAGTACTTCAACTCAAATGGCAGTCATTTGGGTGAGAACATCTAGCTGGGGTGAAAAGGCACTTTTTAGCATGCATACCACAGGAGCACATGACAAGAAAAGAGCAAAGTCTGTGGGCTGTGCTCACCAAGCCTGACTTCGCTATCAATCTGAAAACGCACGAGGATGTGTGCATGGAGGTGAGTGCACAGGTCTAGAAGAGGACTAACCAGGTACACCCCAGAACCCAGTCAGGACAGCCAGTACCAGGTGACATGTCTGCTGCTGTGGGGGTAGAGGGTTTGCTTGGTGACAGTGACATCACTAGGGGAATGCAGGAGTAACACACCGTCAGAGGATGTGACACTAAAATGGCTGTCTATAACATTTTTATGCCATGTTTCAACATAAATTTATTATTTTTATAAAAATATTCACGTGGTTAGTTGTAGGAGCACAATGGCTTCATAGCTGAAGAAAGATGAGGCTGGCACTCAGTGAAGTAACTCATGTTTTCACACTCCAGTCCCCTCCATGGACCTTTTCTTGTGCCAGACCACACAGAATCCCATGATAGTGTTTATTTTCACTTTTGTTGTTAAGGGCCGTTGAGCCATTTCTGACTCATCTTGACCCTCTATTAGGTTTCTGAAGAGTGGCTTGTGGCTCAAACCACCCTGTATAGGGTTTCCGAAAAGCAGCTGGTGAGTTTCAACAGCCAACCTTGTGGATCACACCAACTTTATGGTCAAGTTCTTATCCAACACAAAGCACCACACCAGGAATCCAAAAAATAAATCAGCATAGAGATTAAGCCTTATATGTGTGTTGATACATGTAAGTCTGGGTTTATAAAAAAGTGTTTCTGTTGTTATAACTGTTGTTATATGCAGGGGAATGAGTTCTGACTCATAACGACCCTGTACAGGGTTTTCCCACCCTTCTTGTTAAGTACTACAGCAAGGAGGAGATTCTTCAAATAGAATTAAGGGGTAGCCTTCTAAATTGGCAACCGGAGGGTTTGTACAATGCAGAGAGATATGAAGTTATTCTAGGAACTGTACCACTAGGCAGGGTTCCTGTGAAGGCTGGCCCGAAGGACAGAAACCTTGCATAATGACACTTATTTTCCCTACCATGATGTTACTTATTGGTCCAGTTGTGAAGAGTTTAATAATTTTTTTAAATTTTGAAGTGTAATCTATACAGAAAGCTCTATTCTTTAATCTTCATCAGTAAGTACTTCAAGTCTTCTTCACTTTCAGCAAATAAGTTTGTGTCATTTGTATGTAGCAGGTTGCCAATCAGTCTTGCTCCAATCCTAATGCCATGTTCTTCTTCACATAACCCAGCTTCTTGGATTATTTGCTCAGCATACAGATCGAATCAGTGTGGTAAAAGGAGACAACATTGACACACACCTTTCCTGATTTTAAAGAACATATTATCCCCTTGTTCTGTTCAAAAGACTGCCTCTTGATCTATGTACAGGTTCTACATGCGCACAGTTAAGTGTTCTTGAAATCCCATTCTTCACAATGTTGTCCACCATTTCTTATGATCCACACAGTCACATGTCTTTCCAGTATTCTCTGCTTTTAGCCAACGTACATTTGACATAAGCAATGATATCCCTTGTTTCATGTCCAATTCTGAATCTGGATTGAATTTCTAGTAGACAAGGTACTCCTACAACTTTCTTTGAATCATTGTCAACAAAATTTTACCTGCATGTGATATTAATGATATCATTCTACAATCTCTACATTTTGTTGGTTCATTTTTCTCTGGAATAACCAGATCTCTTATAGTTGGTTGGCCAGGTTTCATTCTTCCAAATTTCTTGGCATCGACTGCCGGGGACTGACCTCGACATAGTTGTGTTGTTCACAAGTGTTTGGTTCACAAGGAGGGGAGATCTAGCGGCGATAGAGATAGCGAAAGAATACACAGACAGACAGAAGGAGGGAGACAAGGAGGCACCCAGAAACCAGGG
>NW_006408694.1:4291673-4294820 GCF_000296735.1 Chrysochloris asiatica | reverse complement strand
AGACATTTTATAGCAAGGAGGGGAGTGATTAACTTTTCAGTCTAGGAGCAGAGATCCCTAGGACCATCAAGGGAGAAGAGCGGAGAGCGGGATCCTACCCAGAGAAGCAGTGATGCCTGAAATGAAGGCAGAGATGATGACGTGGAACGATGGAACAATTGGAGACTTTAGATCCAGAGAGGGAGAGCGACTGTGTGCTAAGGGATACAGGGGGCTAGATTGCAGGGTATACCCTTTGGTTGGTTGATGATGCATGGAGGGTATTATAACCATGGCAATGAGACAATATACGATAGATGAATATAAAATTAATGTTCTCCCATGTAAACTATCACATAATTCACAATAAAACATTTAAGAAAAAAAATTATTGAAAAATGTAAAGCCATAAAAAATCAGCAAATAGAGCAAGGAGGGGAGTGATTAACTTTGCAGTCTAGGAGCGGAGGTCCCTGGGACCATTAAGGGAGAAGAGCGGAGAGCAGGACCCTACCCAGAGAAGCAGTGTTGCCTGATATGGAGGCAGAGATGATGACATGGAGAGATGGAGCAACTGGGGACTTTAGACCCAGAGAGGGAGAGGGGCTGTGTGCTGACAACCAGGGGTAAGGCTTGCAGGGGATACCCTTTCATTGGTTGATGATACATGGAAGGGATTGTAACCATGGCAGTGAAATGATATATGATAGGATGAATGTAAAACTATGTTCTCCCATGTAAACTATCACGTAATTCACAATAAAACATTAAAAAAAAATCAGCAAATAGAAACCTACAAAACTGAACATAAGGAAGCAGAGATATCAATTTGTACACAAAGAAAATTACGAAGTGAGAAAGGAGGATAAGTATTATATTTACAGAACTTCCAAATAGATAGGAAGTCAAGATGATTTCGAGATACCACCAACTATGTAAATATTTGTAGCTGTTGCTAAGTGCTATTGAGTGAGTTTCAACTTATAGTGACACTGTAGAAGGTTCCTGAGGAGCAGCTGGTAGGGGGGTTTGAACTACTTATCCTACAGCGCCACACCAGAGCTAATTTAAATGGGAATTAAATAATAAATTAAATGGTAATCTCAAAGAAACTAATAAACTTCATAAAAATAGAAAAGAGGGTAATCATAGAGATTTAATGAATACTAAAACAACAGCCTCAAAAACCCTGTACAGGGTCACTATGAGTCGGAACTGACTCCACGGCACATAACAACAGCAAAACAACAACAATGAAGGAAATGATAAGCAAATCAATGAACAAATGAACTCAACACAGAGAATTACGTTGACTAAACCAGCAACATGATAAAAACACAAACAACAACAAAAACCCCCACAGCAGAATGACAGTATTAGATTCATACCTATCAGTAATTACTGAATGTAAATGATTTAAGTACTCTAGTCATGAGACAGAAAGTAGCACAATGGAAAAGAAAAGAGGATACATCAAGTAAATGACGGTTTTAAAAGAGCAGGAATACCAATAGTAACTTCTGATAAAAATAGACCTTAAGGCAAAAGCCAGTATAAAAGAAAATGAAGGGCATAATATAAAATTGACCAGGAAGACACAGCCATAATAAATATCTATGCACCCATTTAAAAAGCTCCCAAATACATACATCAAACTTAAATAGACTTACAGAGAGAAATGAACAACTCCGCAATGATAGTAAGTGTGGTGCCTTGAATGTACTTGATAGGGCTTTTCTATCCAAAGTCTTATTAATTCCCACAAAGTGGTTGGCTGGGACCATGCAAATAAAGTATTGTTGTCGTGATGTGCCATGTGGAGTCGGTAATGACTCATAGCGACCCTGCATAGGGTTTCTGAGGCTGTAAATCTTTATGGGAGCAGAAAGCCTCATCCTTCTCCCACATAACAGCTAGTAGTTTCAAATTGCTGGCCATGTAGCAGCCCGATTCATATCCACTACGCTCCAGTACTCTAAAGTTGGGATTGACTAGTTATGCCCTCCAGCTAGGTTTAAAAGGAGCCATCTCAGAAGCACAGACTGAAGATCCCAGGACCATCAAGAAGGAAGAATCTGAGTGAAGCGTGAGATCCCTACCTAGAGAAACAGAAATTTCAGAGGAGATGGCATGGAGAGAAAGATCAGTTTTAGGCTCTACAAAAATGGACTGAGTAAAGCTGAGTAGCTATAGGCAGGAGACTGGCTTGCAGAATGTGCCCTTTGGACATTCACAGACTGGCTAAAAGAGCTTTGAAATACTTACCCGAGCAGGGCAAAAGCCAAGGGACCACATGAATGAGAGAAATGAGAGACCGAACACAAGAGTGAGGCATGTCTGCAGTATGGCAGACAAGAGGCATTCCTGACTGGAGAACTGCTGTACCCTGAGCTGATTTTGATCCTGAACTGTACCCTGCTCACTTCCCTAATAAACCTATAATCATGCATATTACTATGAGTGCTAGTCATTGCAATGGATTACTGAACCCAGATGTGAAGCAGAGAGTGCTATGGGAGGGATGGTTGGCATCAAAATAGAGAAATGAAGGTTGTAGGGTGGAAGAATGTCTGACCTCTGCTTCATAGGAATTGGTCTTGGACTGATATTGAGTTTGACTCTCTTTGTCCTTTGTGAAGTCAGAGGTAGTCAGACAAGGTCCCCAAATGGGTTTTGCAGTAAGAGACTTTAATATACTACTTTTGATTCAGACAAAACAGCTAGAAAGAAACTCAACAAAGACACATAAAAATCAAACAACACAATCAACCATCTTGACCTCATCAGAACACTGTACCCAAAAACAGCAGAATATTAATTATTTTCCAGAGCACATAGAATATTCTCCAGAATAGATCATATGTTAGGCCACAAAGCAAGCCTCAATAAATTTAAAAACATCAAAATACTACAGTGCATCTTCTCAGATCACAATGCTATAAAATTAGATATCAGCAAAGGGAAAAATAATCAGATATGTGGAAACTGAATAGCATTCTGTTTTAAAACTATTAATAAAAGAAATAAGTGAAATTTAAAATCCCTTGATTCAAATAAGGTTTATACCTAAACCTTTGGTAATGGTGGTGGTGTGCCATGGAGTCGATACCGACTTGTAGCTATACTGTACAGGGTTTCTGAGGCTGTAAATCTTTACAGGAGCAGAAC
>NW_006408694.1:4284093-4291573 GCF_000296735.1 Chrysochloris asiatica | reverse complement strand
GAACTTCGTACTCCGCTGGTTCGAATCCCAGGCCCGCAACTTGGTTTCTCAGGCTCAATTAACATATCTATAGCCCCTGAGTTCAGTTGGGAGACGGTGAAAGGGAAGGACAAAAGGCTTGGGCGGAGTCCTGCTGTTTTGGCTTCCTGAGCCAGGTTTTCAGGAACTTGGCTGAAAAGCTAACACCTGGGACAGATTTAGGGAAGATGGCTTTTTTGTCTGTAGAACAAAGACCCAGGAAGTAGCTAAGATATTTTTAGTTAATCCTTTGGAGAAAAGCTTTACCCTTGAAACCTTTAGTCTCGGCTTTAGGAGGTTCTAATATTTCTCTCTGGATAATAAGGGCTCATGTTTGCATTTAATTATAAACATAACTGAACACTAAGATTAAAAACAATTTGCCATGACTGCCAGTGGCCAGAATTTATTCCTCAGAGCCTGCGGCCTGCGACACTCAGGCCTATAGGGCCTCGAACTTCTGACCAGGCCTACATGGTCTGCAACAATCAACAAGTGAACACGTCCAGTATTGCATATGTGTGTTGAAATACATTAATTGGTATTCTGTCAATTCCTGAATCCTCATTTTTCACCACTGTCTTCAGTGCAGCTTAGACTTCTTCCTTTTCTATCATTAGTTCTTGATCAGATACTGCCTCCTGAAATGGTTGAATGCTGAACAGTTCTTTTTGATACAGTGACTCTTAGTATTCCTTCTATCTTCTTTTGGTGCTTCCTGAATCATCCAATTTCTTGCCCATGGACTCATTCATTCAATATTATAATTCAAAACTTGAATTTTTTTCTTGAGTTCTTTCAGTATACTCAACTCACAATATTGATGACTAATCACCATATTTTTTAAAATAAGCACTGATTTTCAATTTTATTTGTTTATTTATATCAACCTTCTTGTCCTTTTATTTCAACTGGGTAAGTCTGTCCCATGTTGACACTCTCTTTTATTTCCAGTTAGGTGTACATTACCTCCCCTATCCTCATTCCTGTAGTAGTATTTCAACAAGTTTCAAGTGCCTGTTCTATACACAGCAGTACACTAGACATAGAGGATGTCTCAGGGCCTTTGCAACTAGAGTCAAGGTATTAATGTAAACTAGTAGAATGAACAAAAGGAAAAGATTGGTGTGTTGTAGAGTGATGGAGAAGTATTTTGGAGAAAAGAGTTCCTGAATAGGATCTGAAGCTTAGAGAATAATTCAGATCAATTGAGAGACTTGGTGGCTAACATCTTATTCAGGGATTTTTGAGGAACCACAACTTCTTGGTTGGGAGTCCTGTGAGAGAGAAATGGGAGACTGGTTTGAACTGGAAAGTAATTTCCGGTCTCAGAGGGCCTTGAATACAAGGAGAAAAGGACATTTAAACCATTTATTGAGGACTAATGTAACAGACACTTTATATTATCTGACATTTCATATTATCTGACAAAGATGTCATGATGATTAAATGAGACAATGCACAAAATTACTTACCCAGGACTTGGTGCTTGATAACCATTTAATGAATGGTGCTATTACTGTTATCATTATTATTATTAATTGGTTACTTACTATATCTTTAGTAATTCACATTACCACCCCATTCCCTACTCTTTCTAAAAAGGAAGTAATCTTATAGATGCTTCTCAGAATCCACAGGAAATAAGTAAAGGAACTCAGGTCTCTCTTGTTCCAAATTGTGGGGATTTGGGTTTTTTTTTAGGAGTTGCATATTTTATCAAGAATAATGTAATGATGTGAATTCTGCCACTTCCATCCATTTACAACTGAAAATTATTCTGATCATTGTGGTCAAGCATGTATACAACAAGGTGGAGAACTCTTTACCTGCTGAGACTAGGCAGGTACAGAGGAATTAACATGATAAAGCATGAACCTGATGTCATCAGTGTACAACCTCCCATCACACACGTTTCAGTGTCAGAATGCTTCCACAGACACACAAGTCTTGTAAGACCTATTTATCCAATGAGGAAACTGAGTTGCTGTGTGCTGTCAAGTCAGTTCTGACTCATAGTGACTCTGTTTCCAAAAGGGACTAGTGGGTTTGAACTGCCAACTTTGCAGTTACAGGTTGAGTGCCACACCAGGGCTCAGTTTCTCAGAGGAAGCTGAGTTATTATTAAATGCCATCAAGTCGATTCTGACGCATATTGCTCCTATATAGGGTTTCCAAGAAGCAGCTTGTGTGTTTGGACTGCTCATCTTATGGTTCGCTGTCCAGTACTGATCCGACAGTGCCATATACCAGGACTCCACACCAGGAATTAGGAGGGATTCATTGAGTTGTATAAAACCACAAGCCAATGAGACAGTTGGATACAAAATCTGTGTCTTTGGAGTAGCTGTAAAGCTACAGCTCCAATATAATGGAAAGGAAAAAAAACAATAATAATCAAAAGCAAATCTAGAGGCCACTATCTCAAATGGACTCCTTTTATTTAGCAGACATCTCAGGCAATAGAAAACACTGGAACAAGAACTGCTTGAACTGAAGAATAAATGGGTGTGATCAAAACACTAGAGGCCACAGGATCCCACCGTAGTGGGAGTTTGAAGAACCCCAAATACCAAATTCAGAGGAGAGATTGCAGTGCCACGTACAATTTAGGGGGGGTCCTTCTACAAGCAGCAGAAGACTAAGCACTGTTTTCTATGCTGCTAACATGAATGACAGATTCATGTTCTTGGGTCTGTTTTCAAGAGATAGAGCATTTTAGAGTTTATGTTCAAATTTATCATAAATCATGATGACTTATACTGATGTGAATTCTCAAAAGAACATATTTGAAAATGTAATGAAAGTTTTTTTCATTAAACCTTCCAAATAGCTTCAGTTCATGTTGATGAAATTCATTTGTTATATATCCTTTTGGAATATTTACTATTGAAATTATGACTCTTCGTATAAGAACAGTAATTTATTAATTCAAAAAAAGAAAGGAGATTCAGTCATTTCTTTTCAAACTGTCTGGTCTTGATGTTCCCTCAGTCTTGACTTCATGTCTTCTTGTTATTCCAGTACATGCAAAGAACACATAGCTCAAAGTCCACCACAGAGTTTGGATATCCTGGCAGGATGGCGGGTCACAGATGCATTTGGCACCATGTGACCCTAGTATGTGGTGTGAAGGAAAAGAAGAAAAGAGGATGGCAGGAAGTCATGATTCACCTGGAATAGACAACACTATAGTAACCACTCATCTCTTCCTCTCCGTTATGAATTGAATTGTATCCTTAAAAAAGAGAAGTTGAAGTCCTAGCTTATGAATGTAACCTTGTTTGGGGAAATTAAGGAGGTGATACCAACTCCAGATTCTATTCCTGGCCATTAAATCTCAAGCACAACCACCACCATCTGTCACTATAAGCTTGTGTGTTGCTATGATGTTAGTTTTCAAAGGAACTACCAATTAAGTGGAGTGGTAGCATGGAGCTGCAAGATAATACACTGCACTGAAAGGTCAGTTTGAACCACAATATTGGTGCTCCTAGGAAGCCCTAGATAGGGTCGCTATGAGTTGGAACTGATTCGAGGGTCATTAACAGCAACAAAAACAACTAACTAAGATGGACTAGAAGGAAAGTCCTCGTTATCTGTTTCTGAAAATCAGTCAGTAAAATCCCTATGAACCAAGAAGATTTGATCTGCAACTGATCATGGGGAAGTCACAGGACCAGCTAGCATATTTTTCCCATTATGCAGAGGATCTCCATGAATTGTTGCAACTCCCAGCTAATGATAACAAGCCTGCATTTTGCACCATAGAAACCAGATAAGTCAAACCTTAAAGTGCAACTGTCCTGCAGTCATACAATTTTCAGTTTTTAGCAGAGTGTAATTTTCTGGATCCATGGCCACTGAGAGCACGAAGTTAAAACTGGAATAAAGGTGACACCAACCAAAAGTTCCACCTAAGACACAGCAGGACAAGATGCACAATTGAATGTGTAATGAAGAGAGGCCATTCTCTCTTTTAGAGAAATATATTCCTCTGGAACAAACTCGGATACTGGTCTCAAGAATGACTGCAACATCTGCACTAGAAATGATCTTGGAGTGTACACTTCTGCCTGGAATATTTCAAAAATCTATGCCTGGCCACCAACTTGTTTATTTTTCTTTCTCTTTCTTTTTCATTTCTTGCAGCTTTTGGGGTTCTGCACTGATCTCTGAAGCAGTTCCACAAGTCTTTGGATTTCAGCTATAATCACATATCCCACAGGGAAGAAAATAATTTCATTTAGCTAATCCCAATAAAATTTTGCAATGATATTGATTCCCTTTTCAAGAGCTTATGGTATATGTAAGAGTTACTTTAGGAACTAAGAGACTGGCTCTTTTCAAAATAAATTCTGAAGTTATTTTTTCTGTTTGCCTTGAAGGAAAAACTTAATATTGATTCCAAGAAAGCATTCAGGATACATCTAAGCATAGTATTTTAATTAAAGTCCAAGATAATACAGATGTTAGACTGTTGTTGTTGTTAAGTGCTGTTGAGTTGGTTCCGATCCATAGCTACCACGTAAAAGGTTTTCAAGGAGCGGCTCATGAGCTTGAACCACTGACCTTGTGGTTCAAACTGAATTTGCCATCAATCGCATTAACCCACAGTGATAGGGGACAAAAAATGGCCCATTATAGAAGTCCCATAGTCTACTGCTGACTTTTGTAATGTCTGTCTATGTAGTTTGGTGGTATTGACTGAGCCACTCTATGTTGACACTCTTGTGTGTCATAGAGCACAGCAGAGCATTCCAGGAGAGATAGTAAGAAACCTGGGGCTCACTAAAAGCAGGTGGTGGTGTTGACTATGACCGGATCTACTGATCCTTCCCATTCTTCCCTCATTCAGGATAGATGAAGTTTTGTGGAACAGATAGTAAGTAGTTAAACCATAGGGCCAAGACTTCAGTCTCTGCAGGACACAAATGTTTAATATTATTGGCTGCTAACTGAGATATTGAAGGTTAGACTGTACCAAAATTCACCTCAGATAAAAGTCCTGGCAATCTATTTCTGTAAAATCATTTAAAACTCTATGGAAAAGTTCAAAAGTACAGAGAACAATAAATGCTGGTGAGGATTTGGAGCTACTGGGACCCTCCTACATTGGTAATGAGAATGCAAAATGGTCCAACCACTCTGGAAAACAGTATGGCATGTCCTCAAAGAGTTGGAAATAGAAATATCTTATGATCCAGCAATTCCTCTACTTGGTATATACCCACAAGAAATACAAGCCATAATACTAGTAGATATATATGCACACCAATGTTCATAGCAGCATTATTCACAATAGCAAAAAGACGGAGACAGCCTTAATGCCTATCAATAGAAGAATGAATAAACAAACTTTGGTACATACATACAATGGAATATTATGCTACCTTGAAGAATAACAAGGAAGCTGCAAGCCACTGCATAACATGGATGAACCTTGAGGACATTATGCTGAATGAAATTAGTCAGTCACAAAAGGAGAAAATACTGCATAAGACCATTATTGAAAAAGCTTAAGAAAAGATACCCATACTAAAGGAAAACAAAGAAAACTTTTGTTGGTTACCAGAAATGGGGGCAGACTGGGGAGTTAGAGGAAGGGGACGGTAGGGCATAGCGTAGGGAATAGATACATTATAGTTCGGGTGTTGGGGAGGGCAATACACAAGAAGGGGGAGGGGAATGGAAGAACAAGGTAGATACGGGAACACTAAGGCAGATTTGAATGGGCTAAATGGGACAGAGATAAATAGTGATGTGTGTTCAACCTTGGAACAACAAGGATCTGTGACACAGGAATTGAGACATAATCTGAAGAGGGGAAATAATGTTAAGATACTTGACTGTATTATAAATATTGTTTTCCCCAGCTTACTATGGTTAAAAAGACACTTGAGTGGGATAGAAAGGAATGCCAGAAACATGATTACAGAAAGCTTGTAAGCCCATCTTCAACCTATAACTGATTGGAATACCTAAAAGGGGTTCTAGAACTTGCCCAATGAACTAGGCTTCTTGTGGAGCCTTTACAGTGTATAGGACCTTAGGTGGAATTCTGAGCCCCATCCAGAACCTTCTGAGCTGGGACATTCCCACTAGTAAGGACAAGCAGACCAGCCTGGAAAAGCTAGAGCAACAGTAGATACTTCTTGAAAGAAAGATCAGCAAAACAAAGCCAAAACAAAAATGGAAGCATGATTGGCTACTATAAGCACAAGTAAGTTGTTCACTGGGGAGCCATCAAGGCAAGCAATCAAGTCCCTTCAGTACAAAACCCCCTCTAAGACTGAAACTCAAAGGGAACACATGAGTGGCATGTGAGCTTGCTGGTGACCACGTTAGTCCACTGGTGAGTGGAAGAGGGGGAAAAGCAGCAATGAAGAAATGGGCTGAGTTTAACCACATTCCATAGAAACCTGTTAACCTGGATATGAGAGCGAGAAGAAGAAGGACTGGCTGGTCTTAAGTGTGGTGAGACCTGGGGACACCTAAGCCCATGAACAAGAACATAGCCATGGAGTGCTAGAACTGAGAGTGAAGCATCCAGCTGATAGGAAGTGAGGGGAGATGCACAAGAACACCCAAACTTGAAGATATTACTCATTTGACCTAGCCTCGATGGCTTAATGATAAGAATTTGACTAGATGAAAATAAAAAACAATTTTTGATGAAGGAAACAAGTGTAAATTCCTACAATTTGATTAAATTGACTTACTCTTAAATTGCTACAATTTGATGAATTAGACTTATAGTTATGGATGTAGTAGCTCAAAATACCAACTGAGCGGGAAGGAGTCTTCACATCAAGTATCAATCCTATCCCCTCTGTAGATAGGGACAGGTAACTTAGACAGTGGCTACCTAAGATGTGGGGGTGATAAAGGCATGAAGTGACTGGTTTACAAGTTTTCAAGAGGGAGTTTAGTTTCAGAGTATGTGGGGGAAGGTAGACTCTCCACTGAATAGTTTTCGTCTTGTCTAGTTGGGTCTGGTAAAGAGATGGGGATAAGATTCTTATGATTCAATAGTGAGTAATTACTATCATGACTAATTGCAACTGTCACAACTGTAAAGGTCGAAGTTTTATAACAAAAAGAGGGAGTAGTTAATCTTACAGTCCAGAAACCGAGGACCCTAGGGTCATCAAAGGAGAAGAGCATGAGTGGAATGTGGGACCCTATCCAGAGAAGCAGCAACACTAGAGATGGAGGCAGAGATGAGGACATTAAGAGATAGAGCAGCTGAGGACTCTAGAGTCACCGGAAGAGAAAGAATGATTGCTGGCAGCAGGAGGCAGGCTTGCAGAATGTGGCCTTTGGTTGTTAAGTTATTATATATTCCTGAGTGTTTCTTTATACATCACCTCCCCCCTCACCCGCAAAACAAAACAAAAACCCAGAGGAAATAGAAGCAAATACTGTTGAATGATGATGCACAGAGGAAATTGTAATCATT
>NW_006408694.1:4275029-4279218 GCF_000296735.1 Chrysochloris asiatica | reverse complement strand
GAAACC
Source organism: Chrysochloris asiatica (assembly GCF_000296735.1). Taxonomy (NCBI): domain Eukaryota; kingdom Metazoa; phylum Chordata; class Mammalia; order Afrosoricida; family Chrysochloridae; genus Chrysochloris; species Chrysochloris asiatica. Next base: position 4,279,212 of record NW_006408694.1, on the reverse strand, counting down.
CTATACAGGGTCGCTATGGGTCGGAATCGACTCGATGGCACATAACAACAACAACAACACACTACCAGAGCTCCTTACCTAAACCTTTAAGACACAACGAAAGCAATGCTTTTATAGCAATACAGATACACATCAGTAAAGAAGAAAAAACGAGATTCAATACCTTACTGCAACATCTCCAACATGGAGAAAAAGAGCAACAAAATAATCCTACAGTCACCAGAAGAAAAGAAATAATAAAGATTAGAGCAGAAGTAAATGAAACAGAAAAGAGAAAAACAACAGAAAAAATCAGTAACACTAGAAGTGTGTTCTTTGAAAGGACTCATAAAATCAACTAATCACTGATTAATTTAAGGATGGAAAAGAAGCAGATGAAATAAGATGAATAAAAAATAAAATGGGCAATGCCACAACACAACCAACTGAAGTAACAATGATAACAACAGAGCACTGTGTAGAACTATTGGAGCCCCGGTGGCACTATAGTATAAATACCAGATTGTTAGCCACAAGATTGCCAATCAAACCCACCAGCCACTGCATGGAAGACAGATGATGCTTTCTTCTCACATGAAGATTTATAGCCTCAGAAACCCTATAAGAGTCACTAAGAGTTGGGATCAACTGGATGACAATGGGTGGGTGAAGAATTACAAAAATTTGAAACCTAGAAGAAATGGACAAACTTCTAGAAACACCATCAATAAGGAAGAGCATGAGGGAAGCATGAGATCCCTACCTAGAGAAACAGCAATGGCAGAGGCGGTGGCATGGAGAGATAGAGCAGCTTTGGGCTCTAGGCCCATGGATTGAGTAAAGCTGAGTGCCTATAGGCAGGAGACTGGCTTGCAGAATGTACCATTTGGGTATTCACAGACTGGCAACCTACACTAACATGGACTGAAGTAGACAATGTGAATAGACCCACAACAAAACAAGAATTTAATCAGTTAATTTAAAAATTCTCAATTACAAAAAGGTCTGGAGGTCTTCCTTATTCACTGTCCAACCTTTACAAGCATATGAGGTTATTGAAAATACCCTGGTTTGTGTCAGGCACAACTTGTCTGTCAGTTTGTCATACCATGATGGCTTGCGTGTTGCTGTGATTCTGGAAGCTATGCTACCAGTATTTTAAATACCAGTAGGGGCAACCATGGTGGACAGGTTTCAGATGAGCTTCCAGACAAAGACAGACTAGGAAGAAGGAGAGACAAATTACTTCATAATATTTAGTCACTGTTATTATTGTTGTTAGATGCTATTGAGTTGGTACCAACTCATAGCAATTTTATGCATAATAGAACGAAACACTGTCTGGTCCTGGGCCAACCTCCCCTTATATATAAAGCCCATTATTGCTCAGTCTGTTCCAAATCATAGCCTGCTATAGGATAGGGTAGAACTGCTCCATAGTTTCCAAGGATGACATCTTTATGGAATCAGCCAGCCATATCTTTCTTCTGCTGAGCAGCTGCTGGGTTCAAACTTCCAACCTTTCTGTCAGCAATGGAGCACTTAACCACTGTGTCATAAATGCTCCTGAATATCAAAAGGGGCTTCAAAAAATTCAAGGAAAAATTTCATCATAATTCAGTTCCACTTTTCCATATATGTTTTGAATTCCTCTTTTATGCAATGCTAAAAGAAGGAAGGTATGAAGAAAAGGAAAGAGGGTGGGAGCAAAAAGATGGAGACAGCAGAGGGGGAAGTAAACAAACGGGAGAATGTGATTTGTGTTAGGGAAAAAACAGAAACCTAACAGTTAGCCTAACCACATCCCAACACCTGGCACTTAAATCAATTCCAGAAAACTGAACACAGCATACCTTCTGAGAAACAGAGCAGTGCTAGACCACCAAAAAGGACCAAATGAAGAGCATGTGTCACCTAGACCCACTCTGCCACCAATCAGAATTAAACTTGAAGGAGACAAGCCAAAATCCATATAAAGGGGGAGAAAGACATGAAGGCCAGTGTTCTCTCTCACTCGTGAGAGAGACACCCACTTCTCCTCTTCTGATACTTGTACTATTCATAGCTTAATAAACCTTGCTTACTACTGGCCAAAAAAAAGGACTGGAATTACACAGTTTCACTGGAACATTTTTTACCAATCATTGTGAGAAGAACTGATAATTCTACTTAAATTCCATATATCAGAGTATAGAAAAGGATGGACTACTCCCAAGTGTACTTTATGAAGTGAGCATATCCTTGATACTAAAATCTGACAAAGAAATCACTACAAAAGAAAATTATAGACAAATATCCCTCTTGCATATAGATGCAAAAATTCTCAACAAAATCTTCACCAGTAGAGTCTAGCAATGTATCAAAAAAATAACAAATCATGACCAAGAGAGATTCACACCAGGCATGCAAGGATGGTTCAGTGCTAAAAAAAAAACAATCAATACAATCCATCACTTAAATAAAACAAAAAAAGAACCACACGGTCATTTCAATAGACACAGGAAAGGCATTTGACAACACCCAACACCCTACCCTGATAAAAACACTTGGCAAAATAAGAATAGAAGGGAGATTCCTTAACATAACTAAACACATATATACAAAACCAATACCTAACATTACTCTCAGTGGAGAAAGACTGAAAGTACTCCCATGGGAATGGTAAATGGGTAAGGATGCCCAGTACCACCACTCCTCTTCCTCATCAATGTTGCACTGGAAGTCCTAGCCAGAGTAATAAGGTAAGAAAGGGAAATAAAAGGTATCCAAATTAGCCAAAAAAAAAAAAAGAAGTAAAACTATATTTTCAGATGATAAGGTCCTATAAATATAAAATCCTAAAGACTCAGCAAGAAAATTATTAGTTCTAATTGAAGGATTAAGCGAAGTGGCAGAGTACACAATTAATGCACAAAACCCAGTCAGATTCCTTTCCAATAACAAGGACAACTCTGAAAGGAAAATTGAGAAAAGAATACCATTTAGAGTAGCCCTCCAAAAGATTAAATACTTGGACTTACACAACGAAAATTACAAAGCATCATTATAAGAAACCAAAAGAGACTTACAGAAATGGTCCAGCTCATGGATAAGAAGACTTAGCTTTGTGAAAAATGCAATATTACCAAACATTCTACAGATAAAATGCAACTCCAATCCAAATTCCATGATCATTCTTTAAAAGAATTGGAAAATTTAATCATTAACTTTATATGGAAAGGAAAGAGACCCCAGGTTAGTAAAGCATTGTTAAAGAAGAAGGATAAAGTAATAGGCCTCACATTTCCTAATTTCAAAACATACTTGTGGGGATTGTAATCATTGCAATGAAACAAAATAAGATAGGATGAATGTAAAGCTAATGTATTATCACATAATTCACACTAAAAACTTAAAAAAAAAAAAACTTTTTAGGAGTCTAGTGTGGCATAGTACTACCAAAGCAATCTACAGACAAAATGCAACCCAATCCAAATTCCATCATCATTCTTTAAAAGAGACAGAAAATTTAATCACTAACTTTTTATGGAAATGAAAGAGACCCCAGGTTAGCAAAGCATTACTAAAGAAGAAGAACAAAGTAGGATGTCTCACATTTTCTAATTTCAAAACAAACTACACAACAAAACAGCCTTGTACTGGTACAGTGGGAAAGAATTGAGAATCTAGAAGTCAATCTATTATTCACTTATGGCCAGCCGATCTTTGACAAAGGGCTGAAACTCAATAAATGGGTAAGAAATAAAGTCTTTAGCAAATGGTCCTGGCAAAACTGGATATCCACTTACAGAAAAATGTAACAGGACCTATATCTCATACCATATACAAAACCAAACTCATGATGGATCAAAGAGCTAGATGTAAAACTTAAAACGATAGAAACCGTCAAGGAAAATATAGGGACAAACTTAGGGGCCCCAATACATATGACATGACATAAATATAGTATCAAACAGAACTGAAGATGCATAAACAGCAGACAACAAGCTATATAACTGCAATTTCTTAAAAATAAAATATTTATGTACATCAGAATATTTCAACAAAAGAGTAAAAAGAGAACCACAGATAGGAAAAACTTTTTGGCGATGACATATCGGAGCAGGGACTAATCTAAAATTTAAAGAAAACTTCAACACTTCACAAAAGACAAATAATCCAATTTAAAAATAGACAGTGGACATGAACATTAAAGAAGGCATTC
>NW_006408694.1:4273672-4274929 GCF_000296735.1 Chrysochloris asiatica | reverse complement strand
CAGATTGAATACTACTCACTGGAGATTCTACCTTTCTCCAAGCCCTCTGGTTCTAGGTTCCCTCTTGAAAGCTTATAAGCCAGTCACTTCTTGCCTTTGTAGTCCCCCACCCCCTGCAGCCCGATTTTTAACCACCACACTACCAGAGCTCCTTTATAGGCTGGCAAAAATCTAATCCAAACCAGGAACCTGCCTCCCTGTCCCATGACCTCTTGGATTAGCAGAACACACTAACTCATACTTGGTGCCTTTCTCCCACTGTCTTGTTTCCTCACCTGATAGGAGTACTGTACCAGTAACCTGTTCCCTCTAGTTTCTCCCTTTCTTTCACTCCCTTTCTGTCTTTTGAGTATTTTCTTTTTCTGTTTTTCTTTTTCTTTCTTTTCTTCTTCCCTACTTTTTCTTTTTCTCTTCATTTTCCCCTCCCTAGTTTTTGTTATTTTTCTTTCTTCTTTCCTTGCTTTTTCTTTTTTGGATTTGTTCTGTCTTTTATTCTTTTGTTTATTTCCTTTCTTGGATACTTTCTAGTTTTTTTTGTATTATTTTATTTTTCTGCTCTTGTTATCATTTTGGTGTTTTTTTAAAAATCCCATTTGGTAGGAGACAAGAATGTGCACACTACTCAGCCATACCTGCATCTCCTGCAGCCTGGCCCATTGGGCAAAGGACACACCCACTCTTGCATCACCTAATCAATGATGGATGGCAGCCAACAACAGACCAACCCACCCTTAACTGTTCTATACAAACAAAGAACGGCACACACACTCACATCTTCTATCACAAACACCAGGAAATAGGTGGTGAGGTGCCAAGGTCCTCTCAAATTAGTGACCAGAGTAGGACACATGCTGCCCTCAATTGGATGTATCAAACCACCACCGACAAAACACCAACACGCAATCACCAAGTAAATACAAATAGAACAATGCCATAATGTCTCAGAGACTACAAACAACTTCAGTTCATGTAAAAACAACACAAATCACAAAAATAAGACAGCACAACTCAAACAAAAGACCAAAATACCAAATCAAAAAATTTTCCTAGCAAAGAAATGACATTGAAACTACCTGATAAGAAATTCAAAAGAATGATATTTAGGTTCTTCCGGTGGACTGAGACAAAAATTATGGAAAACTGCACATAAAATTCAGGAAACATGGATTAAGGACCTAAATGTGAATCCAAGAATTATGAAGGCCATCAATGAAAAAATAGGGACAAATGTGAGGACACTAATTCAGGGAGTACACA
>NW_006408694.1:4235185-4265968 GCF_000296735.1 Chrysochloris asiatica | reverse complement strand
AACTAGGTGTATATCCTAGAAAAAGAAGGGCTGTGACATGAATAGACATATGCACACCCATGTTCATCCCAGCACTATTCACAATAGCAAAAAGATGGAAACAACCTAAAAGCCCATCCACAGATGAATAGATAACTATGGTACATATACACAATGGAATACTATGCAATATTAAAGAATAATAAAGGTGTGAGACAATTCACAGAATGGAAGAAACTAAAGGGCATTATGCTGAGTGAACAGGTCAATCACAAAATGACAACTATTGTATGAGACCACTATTATAAGGAGAGCGGTGGCTCCATACTATTAGCACTGGATTGCAAATCACAAGAGCTGCAGTTCAAGCCTGACAGTAACTCTGAGGGAGAAAGATGAGGCTTTCTGCTTCCACGAAGATTTACAGCCTGGGAAACCCTATACAAGGTCACTATGAGTCAGAACAACAACAACTATTCTAGAAAGCCAAGAAAAGATTTTCACACAAAAAGTAACATTCTTTAACAGTTAACAGGGGTGGGAGAAGAAGACAGGGTGTATCACTAACTAGAGATTAGACACATATTAACTTGGAGGACAAGGCAATATATAATAAGAGGAAGGTCAGAAAAAATTATGAAGATCAGCAAAAAATGATAAAGCAATGACAGATTCTGGGAGAGATACAAGAATTAAAGGCTACAGGAGAAAACACTATTAGCTATACAATCCTGCAATAACAGTAATCTAGGAGTGAATGTACAGACAAGCAAACTACACAGAATGGGGTGGAGAAAGGGACTATACCATGAATATATATATAGTCATGACAGGATATTTCTACCTGTGTATTTACTTGTGCTACAAAAATATCGATGACTGTAGAACAGCACACAGGGAACAGAGTTATGGAAACTTCTTAGCTATACCCAAACACCTTGAGGGAATAGTCACTGGACCTAGGGGTTCAGGAGTTAATTTTGCTCATAAGGAATCTGTACATAAACCAAGAGGAAGTCCTTTGAACAGAACAAGGTGATACTGTATAGTTTAAAATCAGGAAAGCTGTGTGTAAGGGTTGTATCATTTCACTATACTTGCTCAATCTGTATAATTAGCAAATAATCTGAGCTGTTGTATTATATGAAGAACATGACATCAGCATCAGAGGAACATGTGATATGCAGATGAACCAGCCTTGCTTGCTAGAGAAGAGGACTTGAAATACTTATAGATGAAGATAAAAGACTACAAACCTTCAGTATTAATTGCACCTCAATCTGAGGAAAACAAAATCATCATAACTGGACTCAAGAAAAGCTTGAAGTTGTCTAAAACTTCATTTTGCTTGGGTCCGCAATCAACACTCATGGAAGCAGCAGTCAGGAAATGAAAGGATGTACTGTATTAGTCAAGTCTTCTGCAAAAGACCTCTGTAAAGTGTTAAAGAGCCTGGATGTCAATTTGAGGATGAAGTTGTGCGGGGCCCAATCCATGGTAATTTCAATCGCCTCAATTTGAAAGTTGCACAATGAATAAGGAAGACCATAAAAACAATTGATGCATTTGAATTATGATGTTGATGAAGAATACTGAACGTTCCATGGACTGCCAGAAGAATAAACAAATTTGTATCAAAAGAAGTACAGCCAGAGAGTTTCTTAGAAGCCAGGATGGGAGATTTTGTCTCCTGTACTTTGACACGTTGCCATGAGAGCATGGAGAAGAAAATCATACATGGTAAACAAGAGGAAGACTCCCTAAAGAGATGGATTGCTACAGTGACCGCAACAATGGACTTGAACATAACAACTGTGAGGATGGTGCATTGCAAGGCAGTGTTTCATTCTGTTGTACATCAGGGTCACTATAAGTCCGAACCGACTCAACAGCACTTAACAACAACGTCTAGAGTGGTACTGAAGTGATGCCTCTCTTAGTTTAGGTACGATAAGAACAGACAGTCTAGGAGAAAATGGAGGATATCCAGGCAGTTTTAATGCAGAGAAAAATTGAATGGCATAACGCTTAAAAGCACAGACTTTGGGATCAGGCTGCTGAGATCACTCTAGCCCATTAGTTAGCTAAATGTAGCCTTAGTCGATTTATTCTTTTTTTTTTTTTTTTAGCTTCAGTTTCATTCTCTGCTAAATGGGTATGGTAATAATCTACCCATAGTTGTGAAGATTAAATGAAATATTCCCTGTGAAGTGGTTAGCTTTACTCAGCTGGCACAAAGAAAGTGCTCATGAAATCTCAATTATTTGCTAAGGGAGTGGGAGGCTCTGCATGTGTGAAAGTTGCAGTGAGAGCTAGAGGTTAGATGAGGGATTGGGGTCTGGCATAGGCTTGAGTGTGGCTGGTCAGTGTGTAGTGGAGAGAGCTGCACATGAGGATGTTAAGAAACTGTGGAGTTAGCATTCTGGACACAACCCTGGACATACCAAAAGAGATGTCAGAACCTAAGAAATTGGATCCAGTTTTAGAACCTAAGAAGCTGGATCCAGTCTTAGGTTAGTAAGTGCTAGCTTAACAAGGACCAAAGATAGGAGAAGGTGGAATATTTAACATGTTAAATTCATTACAGGTTAATGTGTACTGATAGGAACAGTCTCTGGGTGGCTAAAACAGTTAAGGGCTCAACTCCTAGTTGAAAGGAGGATCAAAGTTACCTAGAGGTATATTAGAAGATGGAGTCCTGGTGTGGACCGCAGGTTGGTTTGAACCACAAGGTTGGTGGTTCAAACTTACCAGCCGCTCCTTGGGAACCCTATAAAAGATTACTAGGAGTCGGAACCCCCTGGACAGCACTTAACAACAACAAAACAACATCTTAGAAGATATGCCAGGTGATCTGCTTCCAAAAAGTTACACCTTGAAAACCTGATGGAGCAGATCTACTCTGCAAACATGGGCTGCCATGAGTTGGAATGAACTCAATTAGCAACAAAAATATGAATAAATTATGGCAGTCAGTATACTTGAAACAATGAAATTTCTAGAAAATGTGAATACTTTCACGAAACACTAGGCAGCATTCCAGGTGTCCAAGTTCAGAAAAGCTATTTATAAGGCAATCCTGAAAATAGAACTTTCTACATAACGCTAAACTTCTCTCCAAGTTGGAACCAGCCATCCTACACCGTCATCTATCTAGCCAGTTGAGCATTCAAAGTCTCTTTCTATAATGATCTCTAAGACGGAGCTAAGCTTAAGAAATTTTTCTATGTATAAAACTTTAAAATAATGCCCTTCTTAAAAATGATCCTCCCACTTTTCAAATAATGTCAACCAGCCTCAATGTCGTTTATAAAAGCTGCGCTTGAATCCCATGCTTCCTGTTCCACTCTCAGATCTGACAGTCTTAACAGGGGGTCTCCTGATGCTACCTTTTCTCAAATCTTCAGTCCTTTTTTCTACTGAGCTCAATAAATTCAAGTCCATTAATGTTCCTTCTGAGGTTTTATTTTTAATTATTTGACTGTCTATCAGTCTGAAGAAAGTTGAAATACCCCTTAACCATCTTGTTGTTGTTAACTGTTGTCAAGTTGATTTTGACTCATTGCGATCCTGTCTAGGGTTTCTGAGGAGTGACTGGTAGTTAAGCTTGAGTCCCCAATTTTGCAGTTCAAACTGACCTTGAGTTCCAGTGGATTATCTTGCAGCATCACACCAGGACTCCAAGATTTCACCTAACATTTCAATAGGTTGGCATTTCAAAACAATAGTTAAACTCTTCACTTTTCATTTGTCAATTCACTTTTCATTTAACAATCTCCTAAGGTGTGCCTGACCCAAGCCATGGTATTTTCAATAACCTCATATGCATGCGAAAGCTGGACAGTGAATAAGGAAGACCATAGAAGAATTGATGCTTTTGAGTTATGGTGTTGGAGGAGAATATTGAAAGCGCCATGGGCTGCCAGAAGAACCAACAGATCCGTTTTGAAAGAAGTGCGGCCAGAGTGCTCCTTGGAGGCCAAGATGGCCAAACTTCATCTCTCATACTTCGGGCATATTGTCAGGAGGGACCAGTCGCTGAAGAAGGACATCATGTTTGGTAAGGTGGAGGGTCAGAGAAAAGAGGAAGACCCCCAACGAGATGGACTGGCCAAGTGGCAGCATCGATGGACTCAAGCGTGGCAACAGTAGTGAGGTTGGTTTTATTCTGCTGTGCATAAGGTTGCTATGAGTCAGTACCAACTCAATGGCAGCTAACAACAACAACAAGTAAGACAACATGGTAGAAGGCCAAAGGATTTTCTTGTGACCAGTATTTTATCTAATTTCTTTGAAATTTTTAGTTGAATTTATTTCCATCCTTCAAATGTTAATTTGGAATATCTGGGGAATATACAAAGGGATTAAAAGAGTTAGTAGAATTCCATTGCTGTTAGCTGACATTAAGCCAGCCTCTGACTCATGGAGACACCATGCATAGCAGGATTGGGCCTTTGGGATCCACAGAGTTTTGTCTGATATTTTAGATATAGATCATTAGTCCTGTCTTCCTACATTGTATTAGTTTAGATTCTCTGATGAAATCTGCTCAGCTTTATAGTATCATGCAAGTTTCCACTAACAGACTAATCATGAGGTGGATGGATAGATCAGGAATTGAACCTGGGTCTACTTCCTGGGTCTACCACCATAAAAAGTCCTTATTAACCCAGAAAGATTTTTTTTTCTTTCTTTTTGACATTTCTAATGTCTTCTACTGAGTTATCTTTTCATTTATTTTAGGATTCTTCATTTTATTCATTTTATCTCCAGACCACATAATACGTTGTAAAGCAACTTTCTCAAACTTAAAATTTCAGGTATTCTAGGTGTCTTGGTGTGTCTATGTAGGAAAAGCACTGGACTCATAACCACAAGGTGGTTGTTGTTGTTATGTGCCATGGAATCAGTTCCGACTCATAGCAACCCTGCACAGGGTTTCTGAGGCTGTAAATCTTAATGGGAGCAGAAAGCCTCATCTTTCTCCCACGGAACAGCTGGTAGTTTCGAACTGCTGACCCTGAGGTTAGCAGCTCGATTCATAATCACTATGCTAGGCAGTTCAAATTCACCAGCTGCTCCTCAGAGAACCCTACTCAGGGTTCCTTTGAATAGGAATCAACTGGACAGTACTTAAGAACAACAGTAACAGCAAGGTGGAACGGTGGGCTGGGTATTGGGCTACTAGCCACAAGTTGGCAGTTTAAATTCACCAGCCACTTTTGGGAGAAAGATGAGGCTGTCCGCGCCTATCAAGATGTATAGTCTCAGAAATCCTATATAGGGCTTGTATGAGTTGAATCAATTCGATGGCAGTGGGGTTTGATTGCATTATCAAGTAGTAATAAGATGGAACTGTTTTACTCAAGTACCTAAATATAATTCATAGAAACAAATTTGTTTTTGTTTTTTTCTTAGCATCCTCCTTATTGCACATTTTTATTTTTTAAGAATACTTTTGCATCAAAGGTGTCACAATAATTACAAATATAATTTAAATTGACAGATATATTTTCTCATGATGTTCTGTAATCTGTTCTCTAATGGAGATCAGCCATGAGATAAGAAATCTGTCTTTAAAGTATCCCCTTCCAACAGCCTTTACTTATTATCCCTGATAGGATTCCTATAACATGCAATAAGCAATTATGGAAGCCCGGGGCATCAGGCTACTACAAACACAAATTATAGGTTAAATAGGTTTTAAAATATGTGTTTGGAATTTTAAATTATGATTTTAAAATCAGAGCATAGATGGTGGAAAATATCTGATAGTCCCAAACCAAAAAGTGAAAGTAAACAGGATATTTTATGATGATGATTATAAAATGTTCTGTATAAAATCCATGCTACCATAGATACTGTTCATGCAGTTCATAATAAAGAAATGACCAGTTTTTAAAATAAGGTCAGGATAAGAAAAAACAAAACAGGTGTCTTTATCCTTTAAATATTCCTAAACAGGGTAGCTTGCATCCTTCCCAAAGAAATGCAAACTTCTCATTCTTTATCAAAGTTGCATTTCCAAAGATTTATATCTCAAAAAGTAAAATATATAATCTCAAAGTTCATGTTGAGATTTTTTTTAAGAAATCCAAATCAGCATCTATCACCAGAATCTGTAACTAGAATTCATAACCAGAAAATTAGCATGTATATGGATATGTCTAGACATATTTAATTACTAGAAGTTGACATCAATAAAATTCCACAAACGAACAATTAAGATAAGATCATCAGTTCCTCATGATGGAAAAAAAGAAATTAATAGCTGTTTTTTTAAAAACAAAACCATAATTTAGAGTTTTGAATGTGAATGTCATTCTACACAAATCATAAGACATTTCAGTATTAAAAATAAAAATAAATAAAAAACTCGTTGTCATCGATCCAAAATCATAGTGACTAGAGAATGGAATATAACTGCCCCATAAGGTTCCTAAGACTATATAATCTTTATGGAAGCAGATGTTCTTTCTCCCCAGCAGTGGCTGGTGAGTTCAAACCAGTGACCTTTCAGTTAACAGCCCAGGGCTTACACACTGCAACACTGAGGTTCTTTGTCAATACTAAAAAGATTTATAAATGTATAAATAGTATAGTGGTCTTTGCTTCTTACACTGTAACAACCATGTAATAAGTCACAGGGAATTTTGAATTATTTTCAGCATTCAGCAGGCCTGAGATGTAGAGTGAAAAATATCTGCAAAGGGCAAAACAAAGTACTCCAAAGTGACACAACCAATAACCAGAGAAGACCACACAAATGGACTCTTTTCTTTTCCTTTCTAAGAAACCAGACAGAAACCCAAAGCCATTGTCAATGAGTTAATTTCGACTCATCGAGGCCCTGTCTATATAGGGTTTCTGAAGCCGTAAATCTTTACACGAGCAGAAAGTCTCATGCTTCTAACAGGTGGCTAGTGGGTTCGGACTGCCAACTTTGTAGCCAACAGTCCAGTGATTCTCCTACACCACCACCAAGAGTCAAAATATTGGTATTTCCCTGCCCATTCAGGTCAGGTTTCAGCAGGGGTTAAGGAGCAGAGGGCCCCTCCTCATTCTTTCAGACACCTTGGGTTGCTTGATTTTGCCCTGTGGGAACCTCAAAGCCTCCTGCTAAAAAAGCTCTTCAAGAAAATATTTCCAGCCTTCTTGTAAGAACCCTTGGTGGAGCAGTGGGTTAAGCACTGGGCTGCGAACCTCAAGATTCTAGGTTCAAACCCACCAGCAGTTCTGGGGAGAAAAATTGGGCCGCCTGCTCCCGTAAAGATTTACAGTCTTGGAAACCTTAAGGTTCACAGGTTTACAGGTTCGCTATGAGTGGGAATCGACTGGATGGCAGGGGTGGGCTGGAAGTAATCTCCAGCGCCCTGATGGAATGCAGTCCCTACCCCCAGCTGGCTTCCTCACAACCCTCTGGAACCGAGCTCACCGGACAATCACGAACATGACCAGAGAGTTGCCCACCAAGCCCACCACGAACACCACCGAGTAGACAGCCGTGATGATGATGGGGATGACCGGGGAGATTTGCGCGGACTCCAGCGGCGCGTCCTCAAGCCCGGTGCTGCCGTTTCCGTTGCCATCCGACTCTGCCCAGCCTGGGGACCAGCCGCTGCTATTGGGGAGCTGACAGGCATTCGGGGGGCAAGTGGGACCCGGGTCTCCGCGGAATATCTGCACCGGGGGCTCCATGGTTGGCTGAAGTGCCTAGAGGGCGAGCGTTGGCACCTATGGGGCAGAGATAAGCGAAAAGTGGAACCGCTAAACCTAAAGACGCAAACTTTCTCCCAGCCTTAGCCAGCTCGCGGAAGGTGGCGGCGCTCAGAGCCAGTTGAGGGCCTTAGGTTCCGACCCAGGCCTCCCGTCCCCGGGGAAGGGAGTGAGAGATCGCTCATTGCCAACGGATCAGCAAATACGCCTCTGGGCGGGCACTCCCGAGTTGCCCCCAACCCGTCCTATGCAAGATCCCCTAGTCGCATGCTTCCCCAAATTGCCGGTCTGAGCTTTGGGGGCTAGGGGTCCCCAAGGATGAGGGACGGACAGAGCCCTCGCGCCAAGACTCACCTTCGGCTCCCAGAGAACAGCTGGTCCTACGGGCACTCAGTTAGGTCCTGAACTCGGGGTCAGTCCGGGATACGTTCAGCCCTTGCAGCTGCCAAGCCCCTGCAGCCCCCTCAGGCTCTAGGACCCCAGCCCTGCAATCCGACAAAGGCGCCCATTCTGCCGAACGCCGTCCCCACAGTCCTGCACGCCTCACATGACCAAGCTGCAGCTCAGCTCCGCGGGTCCCAGGCGAGGGACGCGGCCAGGGGTCAGAGACTAAGCAGGGGCTCGGCTGACTGGCCCCAGTACCGCGCCCCTCACCCTGACTCGCTCCTCAGACTCACCCCGGTCTGACAGGGTCACCCTGCGCCTGTCTCGCAACCCAATGAACACAGACGCGCTAGGCTTGTCTTTCAGCTCTCTGAGCAAACCGCGGGGCCACTTAGGGTTAGATTTAACAATAATGGAGGGTGTGTCTGTTCAGTAAGATTTAGCTTCTGTATCATTCGAGATGTGTCTAGAACTTCGTGTAGGAATAGTTCGTAGGACGTGGCTTCTTTCCGGAGAGGAGAAAAACCATTTGTTGTTAAGTGCTGTGGAGTCCTTTGTGATTCATCAATGGCTAGTTTGAATAGCCAACCTTATATGCTTACCTTGTATACCTGATACAGAGCTTATCCTACAGTGCCACACCACTTCTGCTTTATTTGATGGACCCATCCAAGTAGAGCCGAGCAAAATGATCAAGTTGAATACGACCAGCTCATAAAATACGAATGATTTAAGGCACAGAATATTTCTGCACATTCTGTTCCCTTCAGTACCCCTGTCTCTGGCCCAGATGGCTGCATACAAACTGCATCTCCTAGATGATTCCTCATGGTCTTAGGGTAAAAGGTGCCTCACTCAGGCCTCAGAGTGAAATCCAAGAGTTAAAAAGATTTCTGTCTTAAATTAATGTTGAGGCCACAGTGCCTCCACTATCAACCCTCCAAGAAAGAAAGAAAGAAAAAGCCCCAGAAAGAAATTCAGCCACCTTTTGTCAAGAATCTGCTTGGTGAAAAACAAACAAACAAACAAACAAAAACAAAGCCCTAGGAACAAAGGGGCCAGAGAACAATGGTGCAAAATCAACAAATCAAAGGTGGAATGATTGGTGCTGCAGATACACTTGCAGGAAGGAATCAGAAAGCTCAAAAGCAAGAGAGCCAGTACTTACTTTAGCTCCATAAGTGCAACCCCTGTAGGAGAGGTGGAGTCTTCTTCCCCAGTTTCTACTGGAGGCAGGAGGCTAAGAGACAAGGGTTAGAACCACCCTTACATATCCCTGGATTTCCACATGGATTTCTTGCGACAAAGGCATAAGGTCCATACCTCACCTAAATTGTTGTTAAATGCAATTGAGTCAGTTCTGACTCATAGTGAACATGTATAGGGTATCCAAGGAGCAGCTGGTGGGTTTGAATCACCAACTTTGTGGTTCACAGTTCAGAGCTTATCCTATAGAGCCACACCAGGTGTAAGTAAAATTGGCATGGAGACTCCATGTGTGTCAGAGTAGAATTGTGCTCCGTAAGATTTGCAACAGATGATTTTTCCAAAGTAGTTCACCAAGCATTTCTTTCAAAGCACCTCTGGGCAGACTCAAATCCCAAAACTTTCAGTTTAAAAGTTTTCAGCCCAGAGTGCTAATCATTTGTATCACCCAGAGACTTCATGGGGTCACCACAATTGTTGATACACTCACTGTTCAGTCACCAACAGTTAAGAAGAGGGTAATGTACTTCTAAGACATTTAATTTTCAAAGTGCAGTTGACTGGTAAATCTTTCTACACCTCGTACATTGTGCTTTTGAGTATTATGATTTGAGGAACAAAGGGGGAAATGTCCCTTCAACAAAGAAAATTTATTATTTGTTGTTAAGTACCGTGGTGGAGTCGGTTCCAACTCATAGTGACCCTACACAGGGTTTCTGAGCCTGCAAATCTTTACAGGAACAGAAAGCCTCAACTTTCTCCCACAGAACAGCTGGTAGTTTCAGACTGCTGACCTTGAGGTTAGCAGACGAATTCATAACCACTATGCTACCAGAGCTCCTTTTGAAATGATTTAGGTAAAGTTTTAAAGCTGTGAAAGTTTTAAAGAGGTTTTAAGTTGATACAATTCAATCAATTCACACTCTCACTTTTCTTTCTCATGTATCTATAATAAATATTGTTGTCATCGGGTCTTCCAGTCAATTCCATTCCATAGCAAACTTGTACAGGATTTCCTAGAGCAGCTGGTGGGTTTGAACCACCAACCTTGTGGTTCACAGTCCATTGCTTATCTTACAGCAAGTTTTCTATAATAAATTTGGTTGGTTGGTTATGTGCCATAGAGTCAGTTCCATTACCTTGTATAGGGTTTTTGAGGCTGTAAATCTTTATAGGAGCAGAAAGTCTCATCTTTCTCCCAAAGAACAACTGGTAGTTTCGAACTGCTGACCTTGAGGTTAGCAGCCCAACTCATAACCACTATGCTACTAGAGCTCCTTTCTATAATGAATATGAAGGGCTTTTGTTGAAAAAATATTCTTTCCTAAATAAACCTCAACCAGGGCGTTTGCTCTAAGTTTGAAATTTAATAAGAAACCTAAACCAGCTGAGATAGTTCTTTGAAGCTAAAACAATGCTAATTATCAAAAAAGTAGTTTTGTTTTGTTAGAGGAGTCTTATTTTTCTTAAATACTTAAAGATTATCCAGAATATTATTAAATTGTTGTTGTTAGGTGCCATTGTTGTTGTAGTTGTTAAGTGCCATAGGGTTGGTTACGACCCATAGTGACCCTGGATAGCGTTTCCGAGGAGCAGCTGGTGAGCTTGAACTGCCAACCTTGCAGTTCAAATGGCTTTGAACTCATAGAGATCCTGTATAGAGTTTCTAAGGAGCAGCTGGTGAGTTTAAACCAATGACCCTTTAGTTCAAACCAACTTGCAGCTCTAGAATAGTGGATGAAGACTTCAACAATCAGAAGGAAACATAAACTACTAAAATGTTCTACACAAAATATGAAGGTAAGTAAAAAACTATTGTTAGTGTGGTTCTAGTTCATACCTGCACAGGTTTATTTCAAACACTATGCCTTTAAACAGGTCATTGCCATCAGTGGATGACTGCAGACAAGGTCTCTCAGTAATACACTTGTCTTAGTTTCCTTAGGTACTGTTGAGCTAACACCAACTCAGAGGGACCTTATGCATAACAGAACAAAGCACTGCCCAGCCCTGTACCAGTCTCACAATTGTTGGTACGCGGTGCCCATTATTGCCACTATGCCAATCCCTTTGTGGTCCTTCCTCTTTTCTGCTGACCCTTTGCTTTACCAAGCATGATGTCCTTCTCCAGGAATTGGTTCCTGTGATAATATGTCTAAAGAATGAGAGACAAAGTCTGGCCATCTTGGCTTCTAAGGAGCATTCTTGCTATACTTCTTCCAACACAGATTTATTTGTTCTTCTGGCAATCCATGGTACTTTTAATATTCTCCAACCCCATTACTCAAAGACATTAATTCTTCTACAGTCTTCTTTACTCATTGTCCAACTTTCACATGCAAATGAGGCTATTGAATATACCATGGCTTGGGTATTATTTCAAAAAACAAAAGGTCCAAGGGAATCTGTTGGGCTAGTTAAATTCAAGGAGAGAGGTCAACTCAGAAGATTGTGCAGACTGTTTTCTTGGGATTTCCAACGATTAATCTTGATAGATTTTCTTAAAGGTCACAGGATAATCACTTAGCTTAGAATGAAGAAATTTTAAGAAAACTGAAAACTGCATTTGTGAGAAAAAGATCAGGAGAATTGTATTGGAGAGTTATTTTCTATCATGGCAATCCACCTGCTCATTCTTTGAGGGTAGCCAAGGAGTCCTGGTGTGGTGCTGTGGACTAATGCACTGGCCTTCAAGGTTGGTTTGAACTGCAAGGTCAGTGGTTCAAGCTACCAGCCGCTCCTTAGGAACCCTATCCAGGGCTGCTATGAGTCGGAACTGACTCGATGGCACTTAACAGCAACAACAAGAGCTAGCCTACAAAATTTTCTTTAAGAAACTTTATCCCATCCACGCAGCACCCCTGACTTTGCCCCTTCAGACTTCTTTTTGTTCCCCAAACTCACAGAATATTTTAAAGCAGCACAACTTGAGTCCCTCAAAGATACCCAAAGTGCTGTTTAGATGTAGTATACATTGAAGAGGGTAGAATCCATTGGGAAAGGATTAGAGAGATAGAAACTGCCTTCAGAATTGTTTGGACCTCAATGGAGGATATGTCAAGAAACAGTAGTCTTCTATTTTGATGTTTTTCTTTAACACATGTTTCTATGATTTTGTAGTAATATTTTTTTGCCCATGTGTACCCTGATAAAAGCATACATCATTAAACTTGCTATTATTATTACTGAGCTCCTGGTATGGTGCTGTAGGATTAGCACTGGACTGGGAACCACAAGGTCAGCAATTCAAATCCACCAACTGCTCCTCGGAAACCCTATATAGGGTCACTATGTGTCAGAACTGACTCAACCACACTTAAAACAACATTATTATATTATTATCTCTACCTGCTTTTCTATTGAATGGCAAACACTACGCGTGTAACTATAAATAAAAAAAACTTCTAAAGCTGAACATGAATTGTCAGGGGTTTTCAATGATTAATTCTATTGGGTGATGGTTAGCTTTCACATTTCGCTTATTTTTACAGGCCAGTGAATTGCAATTGACTCTCTTTATTTTGGCTCTGACAGCAGGCACAAACCAGTAAGTGCATAGTGGAAGGGAGCAGTTCTGTTTGGCTGGGACCACTGGTGCAGCCAGCATGAGCCTTACTAAGCAATAATGTCACCAGCTCTAGGGTATTTAAAACACCAAGTGTTTTTAAGAGTCCCCAAGTGGCAGATGAAAAGGCAGGCCTTCAAGTTGCCACAATAAATAAAATAGATGCAGTTCTTCCCCATATGGGATGTGCAATTTGGTGTGGAAGACAGAACGAAATTTTAAAAATGATATATGAGTCATTGATTAATAACAACTAAATGCAGCTCACTCTGGTAAGTATTTTGTAGGAAAAGAGAAACACCTTATAATAAAATAGAGTGGCCAGGCTCCCGTGCAGCAAGTTTATGTATATCAGAAAACAGTTCCCCCTCTTCAAGGTACTTTATGAATATCAGAAAGTTGCCATGATGAATATCCCAGTCTGTCTAGTCTTTGATGTGCGGGGTATGGTTAGCCTGTGCAGGTGCCTGTGATGGGAAGTCTGTTCAGTTTCAGAGCCTCAGGACATCCCTCCTCATGCAGTAGCTTTGGCTATCTACATGAAGAGGAAGGCAGGGGACAGCCTAAATCAAGGAGATAGGAGGGAAAGTTCGGGGCATATATGTGAACTAAACAGAGGCCAATGTACTGAGCCTGATATTCAGTATGAGGGTGGCATAAGTTAATAGGAAAACCAGTGCCTGGATCACACTGGGTTCACTAATATGTTGAAGATAATAGATTTCAGTCTAAGAGCCATACACATCATGCTTAGATTTGTTATTTTTTTTTAAATGTTCTGCTGTGCACTTATTATATAAAACTAGGCATAGGGACTCTTCCACAGTGATAAAGCTGGGACATGAGTCTTAAACTTCTTATCCTGAAATTTCTTATTTTGATCTAATAGAATCCACAAGTTTAAAAAACTCAGTGAGTTCTCACTGAATAATGACCTCAACATGTCAGTAATGAACAAATAATTCTGCACATGTCAAACACATGTGCAGAATTAGTCCAAAGGAGGCCAGGACTAATGCTGTATTAAGAGAATGCAACACCAAAGTAAGCATCAGAATTTGGGCATAAGTTTACCAAAAAAAAAGGAAATGAAAATGCACACGCAACACTACAAAAGCACAACATATCCTGGAGTATCTGCAGCTGGTGTTGTTATGATGAGAGTGTGGTAGAAGGTAAGGGAGGCAGGCCTAGAGATTGAAAGGGACAAGTGCCACAACTATGGACTGGAGAGTTCATTGGACTGTCCTGGTGCTACAAGAAGTAAAAACAGGACTTGTGTAGTGAGAATTTCTCAATAGAAGGATAGTTGGTTGATGAGTTTTACTCTAGATGAGAGATGATTCAAACAAACCAAGGCAAGTGCTGAAAAGATGAGGAGATGCTAGTTTTGAGATTCATCTAGGAAATTAAATTGGCAAGACTTGTAGTTTGAATGTAGAAGCTAGGGAACTGGAGGATGCGAGAATTGCTTTAGGAACATTATTGGAGGACCAAGTAAATGATGTTGCATTTGGCTGGAATGGAAAATGCAGGAGAAATCACAAGTTTAGGGAGGACATAGTAAGCTCAGATTATGCAAGGATAGGTGTAAGGCATTTGTGAAGCAGTTATTAGTGCTGTCTGGTTCAGAAGGGTAGAAGACAGCAGTGTTGGGGAGATAACATTATGAGAGTAAGGGCATCCAAAGTGAGCTTGCAGATAATCCAACTAATGAGAAAGTGCTGGAATAAATAATAGGTGACTTGAAACATTTACTGATGAAGATCAAAGAGCACAGCCTTCGGTATGGGTTGCATCTCAATGTCAGGAAAACAAAAATCCTCACCACTGGACCAATAAACAACATTCTTATCAACAGAGAAAAGATTGAAGTTGTCAAGGACTTTATTCTTCTTCAATCAACTATCAACACTCGTGGAAGCAGTAGTCAAGAGATCAGACGACGTATTGCATTGGGCAAATCTGCTGCACAGGAACTTTTTAAAGTGTTGAAGAGCAGAGATGCCAGTCTGAGGACTAAGGTGCGCCTGACCCAAGCCATGGTATTTTCAAAAACCTCATATGCATGTGAAAGCTGGACAGTGAATAAGGAAGATCGTAAAAGAAATGATGCCTTTGCGTTGTGGTGTTGGAGGAGCATACTAAAAGTGTCATGGACTGCCAAAAGAACTAATAGATGTGTTTTGGAAGAAGTTCAGCCAGAGTGCTCTTTGGAGGCCAGGATGGCTAAGCTTCATCTCTCATACTTTGGACATATTGTCAGGAGGGAACAGTCACTGGAGAAGGATGTCATGCTGGGTAAGATGGAGGGTCAGGATAAAGAGGAAGACCCCCAACGAGATGGATCGGCCAGGTGGCATCATTGATGGCGTCAAGTGTGGCAGCGGTAGTGAGGTTGGCCCAGGATCGGACATTGTTTCGTTCTGCTGTGCATGGGGTCACTATGAGTCGGTTTCGACTTGATGGTACCTGACAACAACAAGAAAAGAAGACTGAAGAAGATCAGCCACAAATGAAAGAGAGAAAGAGCGTTAGAGTTAGAGAAAATGAAATAGGACAGAAATTCAACAGTGTCCATACCACAGAGTGATCAACAATGTCCATACCACAGCAAACTTAAATATGACCCTCAGCAAAAGAAAGCGAGCAAGGGCTCAGTGCTCTCTATAATTGCAATTATATTTTATATGTGAGCATTAGAATTGAATATGAACAGAAAGGAAAACGAAAGGTTGAAGACCGACTTGATTCTAGAGTTCTCTGTGGAATGACTCAGACTCTGGGAGAGCGGACTATGTGAAAGCTAACTGACTCTCTGTATACTGTCCCTCAAACTTTATTCATTTCAAATCACACCAGGGGGAATAGAACCTCAGAACCTGCCTGATGGCAGATGGAAACACTTTTACCCTAAGGGCAAGACTTCTCTCCCTCTAATGTGGTGGGTGGGAGGTTTGGCCTTCAAGGATTCAGTCCTGGAATCCCAGAACACCAGCTTTGCTGTTTCCCCAGATCAGATGTGTGGGTATTCTCTGTGTATGTCACATGCCCCCTTTCTACCTTTTTCATGCTGCTCTGTTTCTGGAAGGTTCTTTTGGGTCTAGGCAATAGGAGGCCATGACAAGAGACTAGAGGACAAGAGGGAGTAATCTTGAGTTTTTGCCCAGTCTCCATCATTGGCCAGAGCACAGTGGACTGTCTGTGTCCCCTAGTGCAGGTTATAGTCCCCTCTCAGAATGCCAAGAGTTCTTTTAGTAAGAGCTCCTCCTGTTTTCTCACTGGAGTCCTGAGTCACTCTTTGATGGTTCTTCTAAGTTCTTCCTTTTGTGACCTTTCCTGAGACTAAGGTGATTTTCTGTCTCCCTTCAGGACCCAGGTTCCCTAATTGACACAATCTTTGTTCATAGTAATCACTATGCTGCAAGGAGTGTGCTGGTGGGAGTAACCTTATAGATGCTTACCAGCTCACTTAACCCATATCCATAGTGTACAACGTTGGTTGAGGTGTTCTCAACACTCATTTCAAAAGAGTCAAGTTGTGTGTTTAACCATCTGTCTTCTCAGACACCATGACATTCTGGAAAGACACTACCATGTTATACCGTTATGTCCTAGAACAGTTACCATGATGTTCTAGGGTAGGTTACATTTGAGTTGTCTTGAAATTAATAAAGTTGTCTTGTTGTTGTTGTATGTTGTTGTTAGGTTCCATTGATTCAGAATTGACTCGTAGCAACCCTATGTACAACAGAATGGGACACTGACTGGTCCTGGGCCTACCTCACAATCATTGCTATGCCTGAGCCCATGGCTTATGCCACTGTGCCAATCCATCTTGTTGGGGATCTTACTCATTTTCTCCAACCCTTCACTTTACCAAACATGATAACATTCTCCAGTGACTGGTCCCTCTTGACAACGTGTCTGAAGTGTGAGAGAAGTTTGGCCATCCAGGCTTCCAAGGAGCACTATGGCTGTACTTCTTCCAACACAAATCTGTTTGTTCTTTTGACAGTCCATGGTACTTTCATATTCTCCTCGAACACCATAACTCAAATGCATCAATTTTTTCTACAGTCTTCCTTACTCACTGCTCAACTTTCACATGCATATGAGGTTATTGAAAATACCATGGCTTGGGTCAGGTACACCTTACTCTTCAAACTAACATCTTTGCTCTTCAACACCTTAAAGCAGATTTGTCTGATGCAATACATCATTTAATTTTTTGACTGCTGCTTCCATGAATTTTGATGGTTGATCCCAGCAAAATGAAGTCTTTGACAACTTTAATCTATTCCCCATTTATCTTGATGTCATTTATTGGTCCAGTGGTGATGACTTTTGTTTTCTTTACATTAAAGTGCAACCCATATCAAAGGCTGTGGTCTTTGATCTTCATCAGTAACTATTTTAAGTCCTCTTTACATTCCGCAAGCGAGGTTGTATCATCTGTATGTCACGTGTTGTTAATCAGTCTTCCTCCAATCCTGATGCTATGTTTTTCTTCATATAATCCAGCTTCTCAGATTATTTGCTCAGCATACGTACTGAATAAGTGTGGTGAAAGAATACAATCCTGGAGCACACCTTTCCTAGTTTTGAACCATTCGGTGTTCCCTTGTTCTGTTCGAACAACTGCCTCTTGGTCTATACACAGGTTCCTCATGAGCACAATTATGTATCCCATAATGCTCATATTTTGCAGTGTTGTCCATAACTTGTCATGTTCCACACAATCAAAAGCCTTTGCATAGTCTATAAAGCACAGGTAAATATCTTTCTGTTATTCTCTGCTTTCACACAAGATCCATCTGACGTTAGCAATGATATCCCTCGTTTCTCGTCCTCTTATGAAACTGGCTTGAAACTCTGGAAGTGCTCTCTCAATGTAAGTTGTCTAGGAATTAGTTAATCAATGTGGAGTTACCGTGCCTCCACACTACATTAACACAGAAAACCCCAAATGGAGCATATGCTCCCTTTCATTAATCTCAAGACAACGTTAATTGCCTAAATTCAAAACATAGTCACCTAAAAAGATTAAATAGGAACATTAGGAAGCAGTGAATTTATGTTAATGAGGGAAGAACAACACTCAGAAAAGGAGAGTGAGAATAATTGTACAACTTGAAAAATGTAATCAATGTCACTGAATTGTACATATAGAAATTGCTGAATGCATGTATGTTTTGCTCTGCGTACTTTCAACAACAACAAAATAAAGTTAAAAAATTTTAAATCATCTAAACATATTACAAGGAGCTCTGGTAGCGTAGTGGTTACGGATTGGGCTGTGAACCTTAAAGTCAGCAGTTCGAAACTACCAGCTGCTCCACAGGAGAAAGATGAGGCTTTCTGCTCCAATAAAGATTTATAGCTTTGGAAACCCTGTACAGAGTCGCTATGGGTCAGAAACGACTCAATGGCACATAACAACAACAACAACAAGAAGAAGCATATTACAGGTAATGGCTAGGCTGGATATTGACCAAATTATAGACCTTCTCCTTTTCTGAAGGTGTTCTTTTGGCCAATGGGGAGAAGGAGGACTCCTGCCCAAAAGTCAGTTAATCTAACCCTGGCAACGCCTGATCGCAGACATCACAGTTAAATTAAGTCATGGCTGATTAGATTTGGAAGCATTATTTTGATCATGCGGTTCCCAGTAATTGTTGTTGTTAGGTGCTGTCTCGTTGGTTCCAACTCATATCGACCTTTTACACAAGAGAACAAAATAATGATCAATCCTAAGTCATCCTCACAATCGCTGTTGTATTTGAGCCTGTTGTCACTCTCTTTGGAGGCCTTCTTCTTTTTCATTGCCCCTCCACTTAACCAAGAATGATGTGTTTTTTAGGGACTGGAACCTCCTGACAAAATGTCCAAAACACAAGAGACAAAGTCTCACCATTCTCTCTTCTAAGGAGCATTGTGGCTGTACTTCTTTCAAGACAAATTTATTTTCTCTTCTGACAGTCTACGGTACTTTCAATGTTCTTCTCCAACACTGTAATTCAAATGCATCCTTCTATGGTCTTACTTCATTATTGTTCGACTTTTACATGCATATGATGCGATTGAAAATACTTAGGTCAGGTGCACCTTAGTCCTCAAAGTGACAATTTTGCTCCTTAACACTTTGAAGAGGTCTTTTGTGGCAGATTTGCCTTATGCAATATGTCATTTTATTTCTTGATTTCTGCTTCTGTAAGCACTGATTGTGGACCCAAGCAAAATGAAGTCTTCGACAACTTCAAGTTTTCTCTGACATGATGTTATTTACTGGCCCAGTTTTGAGGACTTTTATTTTCTTTACAATAAAGTGCGATACATACTGAAAGTTTGTAGTCTTTGATCATCATGATCATTTAGTATTTTAAGCCCTCTTCTCTCCCAGCAAGCAATGTTGTGTCTCCTGCAAACCGCAGGTTGTTAATGAGTCTTCCTACAATCCTAATGCCATGTTCTTCTATACACCATGCAGTTTCTCAGACTGAATATGTATGGTGAAAAGATACAACTCTGACACACACCATTCTTGATTTTAAGCCATTCAATATCCATTTGTTCTGTTTGAAGGACTTCATTTTGTTCTAGGTACGGGTTCCTCATGAGCACAATTTAGTGTTCTCGAATCCCTATTCTTTTCAGTGTCATGCATAGCTTGTTATGATCCACATAGTTGATTTGTCTTTGTATAGTCAATAAATACAGCACAAGTAAACTTTTTTTCTGGTATTCTCTGCTTTCAGCCAAGACCCACCTAACATCAGCAATGGTATCCCTAGTTCCACATCCTCTTCTGAGTCTGGCTTCAATTTTTCTACATTCAAGAGCAAGTCTCAGAGTATCTTCTGATATCCATGTTTGTCTTTGCTTTATTTCCTGTCTTTTAAATGACCTTTGCTTTCTTTATGTACGATGTTCTTGATGTCATCCCACAACTCTTCTGGTCTCTGGTCATTATTTTCTAATGCCTCAACTCTGTTCTTAACATACTCTCTAGATTCAGGTGGATATGCTCAAGGTCATACTCTGGCTCTCATGAACTTGTTTTAATTTTCTTCAGCTTCAACCTGAACTTGCTTATGAGCAATTGATGGTTTCTTCCACAGTCAGCCTTGATACTGTATTGGCAAGTGATATTGAGTTTCTCCATCATCTATTCCCATAGATACATTGTTGTTAAGCACCTGTGGGTTGGTTCTGACTCATAGCGACCCTGTATAAGGTTTCAAAGGAGTAACTGGTGAGTTTGTTCCACAGACCTTGCCATTCAAACCAACCTTGCTTTCCAGTGCATATCTTATAACACCACACAAGGATCCCTTTTTCATAGATATAGTTAGTTTTATTCCTATGTATTCCATCTTCTGGAATTACATTTAGTGGGGTCTACATGTATAGTCTGTATTGTTGCTGTTGTTGTTGTGTGTTGTTGAGTTGGTTCCAACTCATAGTGATCTTGTATAGGATTTCTGGGGAGTGGCTGTTGAGTTAGAAACACCAACCTTGCAGTTCAAACCAACCTTGAGGTTGCGTGCTTACCCTACAGTGCCATACCAGGACTCTAGACTGTAGTCTGCATGGTGGTAGTGGTGGTGTGCTGCAGAGTCGGTTCCTACTCATAGTGACCCTGTATAGGGATTCTGAGGTTGTAAATCTTTACGGGAGCAGAAAGCCTCATCTTTCCCCCATGGAACAGCTGGTAGTTTCAAACTGCTGACCTTGTGGCTAGCAGCCCAATTTGTAACCACTCCACTATAGTCTGCGTAGTCACCATTTATGTTGTTGAAAAATGTATTTGCAATGAATAAGTTGTTAAGTCTTGCAAAATTCTATCATGCAATCTCCAGCATAATTTCTATTACTAAGGATATATTTTCCAAGTAAGATCCTTCCTCTTTGTTTTCAACTTCTACATTTCAATCACTAGTAATTGTCAATGCATCTTGATTGCATGCCTGATCAATTTCAGACTGGAGATGTTGGTAGCTAGAATTCCTCAATTTCATCATCACTAGCTTTAGTGGTTGGTATATAAATTTGAATAATGATGGTATTATTTGGTCTTCCTTGTAGATGTATAGACATAATCTTATCATAGACAACAGTGTACTTCAAGATAGATCTTGAAAGGCTCTTTTTACAATGGATACAGTGTCATTCCTTTTCAGTGTGTCATTCCCAGTAGAGTAAACCATATTCAAACTGGCCATTTCCAAGTGGCATAAAGGTTGTGTGAGCTCACTACAGCAAGGATACAGAAAAACCTGACAAGGTAGATACAGAGGATGGGCCTAGAACTCTGTGCACCAGACAAATGGATAGAACAGATTGAAAATTGAATCAAGTGCTTACTGGAAGACGCAATTGAATAGGCAAGAGAGGAGGTGGTGAAAGCAGTATCAGCCATCTTGAAATGTACAAAGCATTTTCCCAGGTATTTTTCTGTTTGAAGTTTGAGTTTCTCAAAACATTCTCATTATAAGTAGATATTATTGTTCTTGGGACCTCCAGAAAGTCATCAAACAAAATACTTAGAGCATCCCCAAAATCTGCTACCATGACTTTTGCTCTTAATCAGTCCATTTTTGCTTTGACTGGACCACTTCCACCTTTTAGTAGTCATTGCTTTGATTGTGCTTTGTCTTTTTCAGGATACTACTGGTAAAGTCATGTTTCATCTCCTGTTAAAATTCTTAGAAGACATGCTTCAGATATCGATCCTACTTGATTAAGATTTCCATTGAAAGTCTTGTTCTCTGCAGCTGATCTAGGTTCAACTTTAATCTTCAGCCACAATTGTGTAAGATGAACCAATTGAGGTGTAGAATACTGTTGGCTATTGTTTCTGCTCTTAATCATTTGTCCTCTTGAATTAGGGTAAGAATAATTTAATTGTTTCCTCACAAACTGATTTAATGCCCAGCCTCTGCAGGCTCTATCTTCAATATCATCTCAATACTTCTGAAAATGAGCTATCCATTTGTAAACTGCTTATTTCCTTGAGGCATTTTCCCCATAAACTTTTTGTAAAACATCTAATATTTCACCATCCTTCCACCTAAGCTTCACCATAAATTTGATGCTTATTTTGCTTCCATTTTTGCTCTGATAGGGTTTTTTGTTTCATGTTGTTTTCTTTTTTGTCAAACTGATATATTATCCTTATTAGTGCCTCAGACTAGATCTTGTTCAGACATGCAATCAGTTATTGTTGCTGTTGTTAAATGCCATGGATCCGTTTCTGATTTATAGTGACACTGTATAGAGTTTCTGAGACTTTAAATCTTCACTATAAGATTTAAAATGAGATTTTAAAGCCTATTCTTTCACCTGTGGAGTGACTGGTGGCTCGCAGTCCAGTGCATATACTACGGAGCCACAGTGCTTCCTGCAAGAAGCTAGTGTGAGTTTATTTTGGTGCAGAAAGCTTTGAAATCTATCAATAGCTTTTCCATAATATGCATTTCCCATCAACATTTTGAAGACTCCCTGTACTGTATGCAAAGAGACAAAAACATTTAAGTCAATAAATATTCATGGTAATATTATTACTCATGTCCCCAAGTGCAGTGGTTGCCACACAAAACATATAGGAGCTGAATTAAGAGGGATGGCAAATCATATGTTATATTTCAAATAAATAGAGAATGGATGGAGTTGGTGCTGATAAAATACTATCAACATGAAAAAGTGTTGATAAAATATTAGCATCTATTTGAAAGGTAGTATTATTGACTCTACAAAATTATTTGACTGTGTGGATCATGACAAGCTATGGATAGCACTGCAAAGAATAAAAATTTCAGAAACTTAATCGTGCTCATGTAGAGTTTTATATAGTCCAAGAGGCAGTTGTTTGCACAGAACAAGGGAATACTGAATGGTTTAAAATCAATGTGTTTGTGAGAGTTGTGTCCTTTTACCATATTTATTCAATCTGTGTGCTGAGCAACCAATCTGAGAAACTGGGTTATATGAAGAAGAATGTAGCATCAGGATGGAAGGAAGACTTACTAACAAACTGCCATATGTAGATGACACAACCTTGCCTACTGAAAGTGAAGAAGACATAAAATACTTACATGAAGATCAAAGACTATAGCCCTCCAGTATGAATTGCACCTCAGTGTTGAAAATGAAAATCCTCCCAATTGGGCCTATAACATCTTTTCAAACAGAAAAACGATTAAACTTGCCAAAGACTTCATTTTACCTGGAGCCACAATAAACATTCATGTAAGTAGTAATCAAGAAATCAAATAATATATTGCATCATACAAATCTACTGCAGAAGGTCTCCTTAAACTGTTAAAGAGAATAGATGTCACTCTGAGGACCAAGGTGCAGCTAACCCAAGCCATAGTATTTTCAATCACTTCATAAGCATGCAAAAGCTGGACAATGAATAAAGTAGACCAAAGAAGAACTGATGTATTTGAATCATGGTGTTGGAGAATCTGACTTGAGAACAACAACAAAAATGTTAGTGAGTTTGGATGTTATCTACAGGATTAGGAGGTATCTTGAGAATCTCTTTTGAGATATAAGAGAGAAGTGAGCAGAGAAAGAGGGACCTACTGCCATCATGATAGATGAGATGGGAGTGGAATGCATCCTTTGGGCCTAGGGTCCCTGAACTGTGAAGCTCCTAGATCCAGGGAAAGATTGATGCCAAGACACATGGAGAGCTCCAAGGAATGCTGGACCTACAGATGTTGAAAGGAGACAAAGACCTTTTTCCAGAGCCAGTGCTCTGACTTTGGACTGCTAGCCTCTGAAACTTTGAGAGAATAAGTTTCTGTTTGTTAAAATCATCCATCTGGTATATCTGTCACAGCAGCACTAGATAGCTAAGATAGCACCCAATGGGATGAACTCACACTGGCAGCAACAATGGACTGAAACATAACAATTGTGAGGATGACATAGGACCAAACTATTTCATTGTGTTGTACATGGGATCACTGTGAGTTGAAACCCACTCCATGGTACCCAACAACAACATTAAGTTGAGACAATGGTTACATTTTATTTAGCACTGTATATGATAGTATTTCCTTTTCCTTTTTTTCCTATACATTTAATGCAAAATTATGGCCATAGTGCTAGAACTCAGGCCATAAAAAATCTAGAATGGATTCCTTTAAATCCTACATAGCACTGTATATTGTTGTTGTTCAGGGCTGTGGAGTCGGTTCCAACTCATAGTGACCCTGTGTACACTTATTTAAATCAATAACTCACTGGGCTTAACAAAACTTTGAGAACTCATGACCCTAATAGAATTCAGATTCATAGTAATTATTTTTTTTATCTGAAGTCAATCCTTGTCAAAACTGTTACTTGTTTTGTAATGTATTTCATAATTATTCAGTTAGCACTCAGAGTATAGAAATAAAAATCTCCATGAGAGAAGAAGCCACTATAGCACATGACATCTAATAATACCATCTCTGAGTGACTCTTTTGTCTTAAATTGAAGATTGTTTCCAATTTCCAGCATTACCCAGCATATGCCATTAAAATTATAAAAGCTCTTAACTTCATCCAAAGGATTATATTAAAAACCAGGATCAAAACATAGTTCTATAAAGAAAGAAAAAAAAGAACATAGAGCATTTAAATATTTCAGCCTAAAAAAGAATGAGATAATTAGAAGCCTATTGCAGGTGACATGATGGTACATTGTTTTGTTTCATTCCTGTGATTTAGACAAAGGTGAAAACAAGGACATTTGAACAGCAGAAGGAGTAGGTGCTATGAAAAATTACTTTGGGTAAAGAGATCAAAGTAGATAAAGATAGAACTGGCACATCAATATTTTCAATAATAGAACAAAACTTACACCCTAGTATCTAGGTAGCTTTTCTTTCAGATTTCAAAATCTACCCAGGATAT
Source organism: Chrysochloris asiatica (assembly GCF_000296735.1). Taxonomy (NCBI): domain Eukaryota; kingdom Metazoa; phylum Chordata; class Mammalia; order Afrosoricida; family Chrysochloridae; genus Chrysochloris; species Chrysochloris asiatica. The sequence continues at coordinate 4,241,205 of NW_006408694.1, read as the reverse complement.
TAAACAATGGTGAAGTCCTGTGTAGTGTTATAATAATAACAATGCTACAAATTCGCACAAGTTTGATTTTTTTCTTATTATATCACTCTATCTACATCTGGCTTTATGCCAATTGTACCTGACTATCCCTATCTTACAATTACAATTTATGAAAAATAATCAAGAAACAGGCTCAAAGAGGTTAAGTAACATAACTATGGCTATTTAGTCAGTGGAGGAGCTAGGAATAGAATTGTTCTTTTGAATGCCAGCCCAGTAATCTTTTCTCTTCCCCAGGTAGCACAAAAATGTTAGTTTCAGTAAAAGTAGAGATGAGTCATAAGAATAAAATTAAAATGTGAGAATAATGTCAAGTGTTCACTGTAACAATTGAAGCATGAAGCTTCATTGTCTATGGTGTATGTAAGATAGAGAGTGTGTATTTTATGAAACAGAAAAAGGGCCACAGTGGAAATTATTTTAAAAAATACATTAGTATTAATATGCTAAACTTCCCTACATATAAGTATATTCAGACAAATAAAGCAAGTATTTAAAAAACTGATGGATTCCACAGACTGTTAAAAGAAGGTTGAATATTGACTAAGTGAATAATGCCAACATATTTATTTGGGGAGAGACAACTGATATAAATAGGATTATAAAGCACATGTGAAAATAACATTTATAATTATAAAGACAGCACAATTTATCAAGTTGGGATATTAAACATTAAGAAAATCTCATTTATAGTTTAAAACAGGCAAGAATTTCTTGGCATAAGTTTTAAAAGATTATTGCTTGTTTTAGTAATGAAACAAAATACCTTAAATTGATCTTCAATATGCAGAATGAAAGCATAGTGAAAGCAGAGTTTTATAGAAGGAAATTGAAATCTTCTCCATTTCTTCCTTTTTCTGTCTAGAATTGCTAACAAATCAACATTTTTTTCTTTTAAATCCTATTAAAGCTCCTTTATACCAGCACATTAAAACCTCAATCCTTAAACCACTACCATCGAGTTGATTCTGGATCACAGTGACCCCATACAGAATTTTCATGGCTGCAAATCTTTAGAGGAGCAGATAGTCTCATTTTTCTTCCATGGAGCAGCTGGTGGGTTTGAACTGCTGACCTTGCGGTTAACAGTCCAGTGCTTATCCTACCAGTATATTGATGCTGTTATTCTTGCTGTTAAGTGCGGTCGAGTTGGTTCTGATTCATAGCAACCCTGTATAGAGTTTCCAAGGTTATAAATCCCGGAAAGATTTAAAGAGCAGAAACCCTTATCTTTCCCCCGCGGAGCAACTGGTGGACGCAAACCAACAATCTTGTGGTTCATAGTCCAGTGCTTATCATACAATTTGAAGAACTTCTGGACATGTGCCACTGGAAAATTATACTACAACTTACAATTTATATTATTACTGAAATCATTTCAGGTTTTCCTGTCTTCCTCAGAACTTATTAGATTTAAAAACCATTTTCGTCATTATTCTTCAAATTTGCTCCTGCCCCTTTTTCTTCCTTTGCCTTCCAGGACTCCAATAAAACATATGTTACACCTTTCAACCATATACCACATCTCTAGCATATTCTTTCTTGCTTTTTCATTGTGATTTCTTTTTCTTTATAGATATAATTAATACACCTGTCTTCTTGTTTATAGTAACATTATCTTCTGGAGTGTGTTATTTGTGGCCAATACCATTTAATGAATTCTTAATTTCAGATGCTTTAATTTTCAGTTCTAGAGGCTTATTTGATTATATTTATAGATTCCACACCAGGAATCCATTTTGCCCATGTTGTTGTTGTTAAGTGCCATTGAGTCGGTTCCGACCCATAGCGACCCTGAACAGGGTTTCCGAGGCTGTAAATCTTTACGGGAGCAGAAAGCCTCATCTTTCTCCCGCGGAGCAGCTGGTAGTTTCGAACTGCTGACCTTGCGGTTCACAGCCTGATTCGTAACCATTACGCTACCAGAGTTCCTTTTAAAGAAATGGTGACCCCTTGCCGTGCCATTGTTCCACAATGCCTTAGACCCCTTTAATATTACAGCTGAAATTGTCTTCAATTCTTTCCATTTGAGAAATTCCAAGCTTTCTCTTCTCTTTTGTTTTTCCGGTTCCAGGTGTTTCTTTGAACGTCTTATTACAATACCTTACTTTGTCTTCTCAAACCACCTTTTGAAATCTTTTGTTCACCTATTTTATTTCATCATGTCTTCCACTTATTTCAATTACTCAATAGTCAAGGACAAGTTTTAGAGTTTCTTTTGACATCAATATTCTTATGCCTTTTTTCTTTCCTGTCTATTTTCTTTCCTATCTTATGCTTTCTTTAAATTTGATATCCTTGATGTCATCCCACAGTTCCTCTGGCCTTTAGTCATTCGTTTTCAGTATGTCAAATTTATTCTTGAGATGCACTCTAAATTCATGTAGGATATACTTAAGGTCATATTTTGTATCTCATGTACTTGTTTTAATTTTCCTCAGTGTCAACCTGAACTTGTGTATAAAGAAATGATGGTCTGTCACACAGTCAGCCCTTGACCTTGTTTTGGTTAATGATATTTATTTTCTCCATCATTTGTTCCCACAGATGTAGCTGATTTAATTTCTGGTTATTCCATGGTAAATTCATGTGTATATTCACCATTTTTCTGTTGAAAAAAGATATTTGAACAGAATAAGTCATTGGACTCTCAAAATTCTATCACACAATCTCTGGTACCATTTTTATCACAATGGTCTTTTTTTTTTTTTTTTTTTTACAACTACCAATCCTTCATCTTTACATACCAAATCACCAGGAATCTTTCCAACTTTCATATCCCAGTCACCAGCATCTTGATTGCATGTTTGATTATTTTCAAATTGCAGAAGTCTTCAGCTGATTATCTTTGGCACTATTGACTGATGTGTAAATTTAAAAATAGTTATATTAGATGGCCTTGCTTGTAGGTATGTATATGTGATCCCATTACTGATGGCATTATATTTCATGATATATCTTGAAATTTTCTTTTTAACCATGAATTTAATACCATTTTTCTTCAACTTGTCATGCCTATAATTAGATATAATTATACCTAATTACATATAATAGACTATGTAATTGTCCAATTAAAAATGATACAATACTAATACCAATCGATTTCAGCTCACTAGTGCATAAGATATCAATTTTTATGTATTCCATTTCATTTTTGACAACTTCCAATTTTCTTAGATTGATACTTTTTATATTCCATGCTTTACATATTCTGAATACTAATGAATATTTGTAGCTGTTTCTTCTCATTTTGAGTCATGCCACATCAGCAAATGAAAGTCCCAAAAGTTTTACTCCATTCATGTCATGTAGAATGACTCTACTTTGAGGTGACAGTTCTTCCCTAGCAGTAGTTTAAGTGCTTTCCAACTTAACAGGCTCATATAGTACTATATTTAAAAAAATATATATTGTACTGCTATTCATAAATTTTCACTGGCCTGTTTTTTCAGAAGTAGCCTACTACGTTCCTTCTTCCTAGTCTGTTTTAGTTTGGAAGCTCCACTGAAATCTATCCACTGTGGGTGGCCTTGAAATACTACTGGCAAACCTATCAGCATCACAGAAACATGTGACAGACAAGAGTAGACAAATGATAAATATATAATTCCCTTCTGAAAAGGAATAAATATGCATATATTTAAAAACCACTGTTTGGTCCTGTACCATACTCACAGTTGTCATTATGCTTCAGCCCCTTATTACCACTACTGTGTCAATCCATCTCATGGAATGTCTTCTTTTTCACTGAACCTTCACTTTACCAAGAATGATACCCTTCTCCAGGGACTGGTCTCTTCCGACAACATGTCAAAAGAACAAGAGACATAGTCTTGCCATACTCATTTCTAAGGATCATTCTAGCTTTCCTTCTTCCAAATCGTATTTGTTTATTCTTCTTGTATCCATGGCACGTTCAGTATTCTTCTCCAGTATCATACATAATTCAAATGCATATATTCTTCTCTGATCTTCCTTATTTTTGTGTTATTTTCACAAGCATATGAGGAGATTGAAAATGCCATGACTTAGGTCAGGCATACCTTTGTCCTCAAAGTGACCTTTTTGCTCTTTAACACTTCAAAGCAATATTTTATAGCAGATTTGCCTAGTACAATATATCATTTGATTTCTTGACTGTTGTTTCCATGAGCATTAATTGTGAAACTAAACAAAACGAAATCTTTGACAACTTCAATCTTTTGCCCATTTATCATGATATTCATTGGTGAAGATTTTCAACTTTTTTTACACTGATTGAGGTGTAATCCATAATGAAGGCTGTAGTCTTTGATGTTCATCAGCAAGTACTTCAAGTCCTCTTTGCTTCCAGCAAACAAGGTTGTGTCACCTGCATATCACAGTTGTTCATGTGTCAACTTCCTATGCTAATGCCAAATTCTTCTTCACATTTTGCAGTCTAACAGACAATTTACTCAGAAAACAGACTGAATAAGTATAGTGAAAGGATGAGACCCTGATTTTAAACCATTCAGAATCTCCTGATTCTGCTTGAATGATTGCCTCTTGGTATTTGTACATGTTCCTCATGAGCACAATTAGAAGTTTTGGAATTCCCATTCATTACAATGTCATTCATAGTTTGCTGTGATCCACACAGTCAAATGCCTTGCACAGTCAATAATGCACAAGAAAACATCTTTCTGGTGTTCTCTGCTTTCATTCAAGATCCATTTAACATCCACAATGATATCCCTAGATCCATGAATCCAGCTTAAATTTCAAGCAGCTCTGTGTCAATGTACTGCAGCAACCATTTTTTAATTATTTTCAGCAAAATTTTACTTTCATGTGATATTAATGTTATTGATCAATGATTTCTGCATTTCACAAATATGAATCTCTTCCAATTGGTTGACCAGGTAATTGTCTTCCAAATTTCTTGACATAGACCAGTGAGAACCTTCAGGGTTGTGTCCATTTGTTAAAACATTTCAATTTGTATTCCTGGAGCCTTGCTTTTGGCTAATGTCTTCAATGCGGCTTGGGCTTCTTCCTTCAATACCATTTGTTCTTGATCATGTGGTATCTCATGAGATGATAGAACCTTGAACAAATTGTTTTGGTACAATGACTCTGTATTCTTTCCATCCGCTTTTAATGCTTCCTGTGTCATTCAATATTTTTTCCCAATGGTGGTGTTGATATTAGATGCCATTCAGTTAGTTTCAATTCATAGAGACCCCATGCACAATAGAAACACTGCCCTGTCCTCACAACTGTTATGTTTGAGACCATTATTGTTGCCAAAGTACTTCTTCCAAAATAGATTTGTTTGTTCTTCTGGCTGTCAATGGTACTTTAAGTATTCTTTTCTAACACAATAATTCAAATGCATTGATTTTTCTACTGTCTCTCTTATTCACTGTCCAACTTTTACATGCATATGAAGTGATTGAAAATACTGTGGCATGGGTCCGTCACACCCTAGTCCTCAAAGTGACCTTTTTGCTCCTTAACACTTTAAAGAGGTCTTTTGCAAAAAAAAATTAGCTAATGTAATATGCTCTTTGATTCCTTGACTGCTTCAGTGAACAATGATTGTGGATTCAAGCAAAATGAAATCTTAGACAAATTCAGTCTTTGCTCCATTTGTCATTATGTTTTTACTGGTCTGGTTGTAAGGATTTTCATTTTCTTTGCTTTTAGGTGCAATCCACATTGAAGGTTATAGTCTTTGATCTTCATCAGTAAGTATTTCAAGTCCTCTTCTCTTTGTGGAAAGGAGGTGTGCCATCTGCATAGCGTAAATTGTTCTTGAGTCTTCCTACAATCCTGATATCACTTTCATCTTTATATAATCCAGCTTCTCAGATTACTTCCTCAATATAAATGTTGAATAAGTACAGTGAAAGGATACAACCCTGACACTCACATTTCCTGATTTAATACACTTAGTATCAACTTGTTCTGTTGGAAGGACTGCCTCTTAGCATATGTACAAACTCCTAATGAGCACA
>NW_006408694.1:4225053-4231188 GCF_000296735.1 Chrysochloris asiatica | reverse complement strand
GCTCCTTTCCCCACGTGGTCTCACCCAAGATGGCGGCTCCTGGAGCAGCTGAGTGTCCTGGACTAGAAAGCAATAGATCTCTTGCTTCTGCCACAAATTTCCCCAGCTGTGAGCCTTCCAACCTTCTAAATATTCCTTTATATGTGGTTCAGAGTTCTGGGACTAGCCCCTGAGCCTGCTTGGTCGGGTATTTTGTGTTGTTGCTGGCAGAGCTCCTTTACTGCATGTCCACCCGATCCGTCATCTTGTTTGTTACTTCCTAGATAATTTTTTGGCACAGATGAGTGAGCACCTTCCACACTACTTCAGTTTGTTAAAACATTTCAACTTGGATTCCAACAATTCCTGGTTCCTTGTTTTGCCAATGCCTTCAGTGCAGCTTGTGCTTCTTCCTGAAATATCATTGACTCTTGATCATATGGTACCTCTTGAAATGGTATAACATTGACCAGTTCTTTTTGTATAGAGACTCTGTGTATTTCTTTCCTTCCATCTTCTTTTGATGCTTCTTGCATCATTCAATATTTTGCCCATTGAATCTTTCAATATTGCAACCCAAAGCTACATTTTTCCTTCAGTTCTTTCAGCTTGAGAAATGCTGAGAGCATTGTACCCTTTCGGTTTTCTAACTCCAGGTCTCTGCACACTTTATTATAATACTTGACTTTGTCTTCTCGAGATGTCCTTTGAAATTTTCTGTTTAGCTCTTTTATATCATCATTTCTTCCAGTCACTTTAGCTTCTCTACATCCAAGAGTAAGTTTCATAGTCTTCTGACTTTTTTTTTTTGTCCTTTTCATCCTTCCTGTCTTCAAAAAAATTTTTTTATTGTGAACTGAGTGAATATTTACAGAACAGATCATCAGTTGTACAATCCACAAATCACATACCTTGCTTCATTACAATGACTACAATCCCTTTCATGTGCCAACAGTTAACAGTATTTACCGCTATTCATTTTAAACTATTGCATTCCTTCTTGTGTTTCCCGCTACCTTCATCTTTCCTCTACTAACCTCTCTCTTGTTGCATATTGCCTGCCCTGTCATTCATGTTATTATGTGTCTACCCTCTTATTGGAGTCCTGGTGTGGTGCTGCAGGTTAATGCTCTGGACTGCAAGGTTGATTTGAACCTCAAGTTTGGTAGTTCAAGCTCACCAGCTACACTTAACAAGAGGGTTGGTTCCGACTCATAGAAACCCTATATAGGGTTTCTGAGGAGCAATGGGTGAGTCAGAGCCATCAAACTTTCAGTTCAAACTGGCCTTTCAGTCCAGTGCTTATTCTATGATGTCACATCAGGACTCCATCTACCCTCTAGTCCATGAATAATTTTCCCATCCCCTGTAACCATCATGGATTGTTTCTTTTATTAATAGAATCATTTCTTAACTTTTTTCAATATTGATCTCATATAACATTTGTCCTTTTGTAATTGACTGATTTCACTCAGCATAATGACCTCCAGTTTCATCCATATTGTGATGTGTTTTGCAGATTCAGCGTTGCTCTTCAACATTACAACATTCCATTGTGTATATGTATCAAAGTTTGTTTAACCATTCTTCTGTAGATGGGCATTTAGGCTGTCTCTATCTTTTTGATACATATCTTGTAGGTAGTCTATTGAAGGATCCTGTTTTCTTACACTTTATGCTCTATGTCTCTTAACTGGTGCATTTAATCCATTTATATTCAGTGTAATTATCAGTAGGTATGAATTTATTGTGTTTTTGTGTGGTGCTGCTGGTTTCTTTGTTCCATATTATTTTCTGGGCTGGGTTCATTTTGTTTGTGGGTTTTCTTTTCTGTTTTTAATTCTGTTGTGTTAATGTTTATTAAAACTTTAAAAAAATTTTTGATGTGCAGGAATATTAATTTTCTTAGAAGTTAGCCTGTAATTTATGAACTTTTTCTTTCTTCCTGTATATTATTGATGTTACCTCATAACTCTTTGATCATTAATGTCTAATGCACCAAATCTGTTTTTAAGATGATTTCTTAAGGTGGGACAGGCCCAAGGTTTTTTATTTTGACTCTCATGGACTTGTTTTAGTTTTCTTCATTCTCAGTCTAAACTTGCAAATGATCAGCTGATGGTCTGTTCCATAGTCGGCCCCTAGCTTTGTATTGGCTGATTATATTTAACTTCTCAATCATGTGTTTGATGTGATTCAGCTGTATTCTACCTGGAGCGATCCACATGCATTGTCTTTGTCTATGTTGTTGAAAGTGATATTTGTGATTAATAAGTCACTATTCTAACAAAATTATGTTATGAAATCTTCAGCTTCATTTCTATCACCATGGCTGCATTTTCCAACTACTGATCCTTTCTGTTTGTTTCCAAGTCTCACTTTTCAATCATAAGCAATGATCAATAAATCTTGATTGTATTTTTAATCAGTTTCAGAACTGGAGATGTTGATTGTTGTTGTTCTTATGTGCTATCTAGTCATTTCTAACCCATAGCTATCCTGTATACGGTTTCCAAGGAGCAGCTGGTGAGCTTGAACCACCAACCTTTTGGTGTAAACCAACTATGCAGTCAAGCACATTAAACCACAGTGACATTTCTTTATTATGGGTTTTAGTGGTTGGTGAGTAAAATTGAATAATAGTGGCATCCAATTACCTTCTTTGTAGAAGTATGGATGCTATCCTATCACAGGTAGCATTATACCTCAAGATGGATCTTGAAATGCTCTGTTTTATGACAAATGTGACACCATTCCTTGAGAATTTTTCATTCTTAGTGTAGTAAACCATATGATTTTATAATTCAAAATAGCTAATATTAGTTAGTTTCAGCTCATTAATGCTTAGGATACCAATCTTTATGTGTTCCATTTCATTTTTTATGACTTCCAATTTTCCTAGATTCATACTTTGTACATTCCACATTCTGATTACTAATGGATGTTTTCCGCTGTTTCTTCTCATTTTCAGTTGTGCCCAAGCAGCAAGTGAAGGTTCCATACATGCCATTAAAGTCAACTCTACTTTGAGGAAGCAGCTCTTCTTCAGCCATACTTTGAGTGCCCTCCAGCTTGAGGTACTCAACTTCCAGCATTATGTCAGACAGCGTTTCACTGTTATTCATCAAGTTTTCATTTTCTAGCCATTAAGAAGTGGTCTACTTCTCCTTCATCCTTATCTAAGTCTGGAAGATCCTCTAAAACCTGTAGACCATGGATGACCCTGCTGATATTTAAAATACTCAGCATCACAGCAAATCACAAACTGCCACACACAGTATGGCAAACTAACAGAGGAGTGTCATCCAGCTGGTTCTGACTCAGAGTGACTCTGTATAGAGTTTCCAAGGAGCAGCTAGTAGGTTTGAACCACTGACCTTGGAAATTAAAACTAACCTTGCAGTCTAGTGCATTGTCCTGCAGTGCCTAACCAGGACCATACATATAAATATGTACAGAGGCCTGGTATGGTGCCATAGAATAAACACTCAACCTCAAAGTTGCTTTGAACTAAAAGGTAGGTGGTTCAAACTCACCAGCTGCTCCTCATAAATCCTATATAGGGTCACTATGAGTCAGAAGCAACAAAATATATATGTATATATATATTTATTATTTTTGTTGTTTCTATTGTTAAGTGCTGTTGAATCAGTTCCAACCATAATGACCCTGTACAAAGTTTCTGAGGAGCAGCTAGCAGATGTGAACTGTAAACTTCACCATTAGCAGTTCAGTGCTCATTCTACAGAGCCACAGCAAGACTCTCTCTCTCTCTCTATGTGTGTGTGTGTGTGGAGAGATTAATAGGTAGATAGATGCACTGGGTTGCTGTGGGTCAGAACCCAGTCAACTCACTTAACAACAACAAGAAGATACATAGAGTGATACACAGGCAGGCAGATAAATTATTGGCAGAGCAATTATATCCTGCAAGGCTTAACAAATAAACTGTGTTGATATATTTATTTCTAGGGCATAGGCCTTATTGATTAGGTCTGGTCCTTTTTCCAAGCTCTGATGTCTGGGGTCTTAACCAAGGTCCTGGGATGTATATCTTCTCCATATGTCTTTCCACCTAACCAAGCTTGAATCCTGGTTTCTCCTTAGAAATGTATACTCTGCAGTATCTCCACTCTGCCCTCAGTCTCCAGTAATTTACTTCTTCAACATACTCATACAAGTATGAGTCACCCTAAGAACTGGGTAATTTCCATTCACATTTGAGGTTCTATCTTTATGGTTCACCTGACTCTTTGATTCCTATATCCAGTTACCTTAGAATTCTTGCATTCTGATCTCTTTCTCTTGTATTCAGAACAACCATAGCTTTCTCCTTGGTTTCATTTTCCCTGAATGATGGCCTGGAAGTATATTTTCAAGATATATTTTTGAAATTCTTAAGTGAGTGTTTCTTATTATTTTAGGATCACAGCCTTGCTTTCACTGTATCTGATGCCTGAAAATGGCTCCCCCATCATCGTTTATAGCAAGGTGGTAAGTATGATTTAATCTATTTTCTTATATGGTAAGCACTGTACTACAAACCACAGGCCAGCAGTTAGAACCCACCAACTGCTCAGTGGAAGAAAGATGAGGTTTTCTGCACCCCCAAAAATGTAAGGCCTCAGAAACCTTATATAGGATTGCTATGAGTTGGAACCAACTCCATGACACTTAACAACAACAAATAACAAATTATGTATTTTTTATAATTGATTTTTAACTTAGTTCTATTTGATATCTGAATGTGGTATTGTTGTTATTGTTGTTAAGTGCCATCAAGCAGGTGGTGAGTTTGAACTGTTGACCTTGTAGTTCAAACCAACCTTGTGGTCCAATGAATTATCCTTTAGCACCACACCAGTAATACCAAATCTCTGAAATTTCATGAATTTTTTTTCATGGCCAAGTACTTGGCCAAAGAGCCCTAGTGTATAGTAGGGTAAGCACTGGTGAATTAATGATAAACTCAGCAGTTCAAATGCACCAGTCCCTCCTTGGAATGATGAGCCTGTCTGCTTCCATAAAGATTAACAGCCTAGGAAAGCCTATGGGGCAGTTCTACTCTGTTCTGTAGAGCACTATGAATTGAAATTGGCTTGATGGAAGTGGGTAGTGGGTAGCACATGGCCAATTGGTATAAATGATCCAAATTTATATATATATATAAAATAATCGTGGTGTGGCACTATAGAACAAGATCAGTTTGAACTGCAAGGTCAGTGTTCAAACTCACTTGCCACTCCTAAGAAACCCTATACAGGTAACTATGAGTCAGAACTGACACAACAGCACTTAACAACAAAGTAGCATATATATTTAACAAATGAATATAAGATTCTACATATACTAATTATATTTAATTCATTAATTGTACTGTTGACATCTTCAATTTTATTGCGATTTCTTCTCTTTTTTTTTTTTTATTTTGCTTGTTTGTTTTATCTATTATTGAAAGGGATTTGTTAAGTTTTTCCACTTTTCCTTATGGCTATATTCATTTCCACTTTATATAATTTGAAGTAGTATTGTAAATCCCTACAAATTTATGATTACTTTAGTTTCTTGCATATTTATCCTGCATTCCACATGCAGGTTATAGTTAAATTCTGTCTCTGGATCTCATGTAGGCACTGCACAGAATTCCATCCAATGGCATCATAGATGCTATATCTAGATAGTCCAAATGAGCCTTGTGCATGAGATACTTACACAGCATTGACAAATAAAAACCATTATTATTACTGATAGAAAGCAAATAGCAGACAACAATCTAGACTATAGTAAGCCAGTCTCCTTTTCCCCCTGTTATGTATGCCCAACTTTGTACCATAAGAGATAGCAACCCAATTATGTCTCAAAGGGGACCCAGTTACCCTTCTTGAAAGCATATGTCCATTCATATGTTCCTGTGAAGGCAAGCCCATACCAGCACTCCATTGAAGGACAAAAAGAAGACAGAAAGAATACTTAGAGTTACTGAACCAGAAAGAATTGATCGACATTCAACCATTTCAGGAAGCAGCATTTAATCAAGAACTGATAGTATTGAAGAATGAGCTCCAAGCTGCACTGAAGACAAGGCAACAACAACAAAAAGAATCCAGGAGGAACAAAGAAGATGGTGGATCAAGTGGAAGTGCAGTGAAGAGCTCC
>NW_006408694.1:4219104-4220985 GCF_000296735.1 Chrysochloris asiatica | reverse complement strand
ACAGAGGACACTAGGACCATCAAGGGAGAAGCACACAAGACGAATGCAGGATCTTATCCAGAGAAGCAGCGATGCCAGAGACAGAGGCAGAGATGGGGGCATGGAGAGGGGAAGCGGTTGTGGACTCTAGATTTATGGGAAGAGAGGGACTGAAAGCTGGTGGCCAAGAGGCAGACTTGCAGAATGTGCCCTTTGGAGATGTCAATTATTATATATGCCTGAGTGTTTTTTTCTGTTTTTATATTTAAAAAGCTAAAGTGGATAGAGAGAAATACTGCTCTCTGATGGTACATGGAGGGGATTATAATCATTGTAATGAAACAAAGTGTATGATTTGTTCAATGTAAAATTGATGATCTGCCCTGTAAACTTTCACTCAATCCACAATAAAAACCTTAAAAAACAAACAAACAAAAAAGAATCCAGGAATTGAAAGAATACCAATTGAAATGTGTCATTAAACAGAGGCAGCACTAGAGGTACTCAGTCATATGTGCCAAGACAGTTACTTGGCTAACTGATTAGAAGAGACCCATTTCAAAAGAGAAGTAACCCAACATAATGTAAAAATCATCAAACAATAGCACTAATATAGAATGCAAGTATACTTTTCCTAAACATAATTTAAAACAGTACAGCAGTATAGTGTCAGAGAGCTACCAGAAAGTAAAACCTGATTTAGAAGTGGAAATGGGATGAGAGATATTATCGCTGATATCAAATGTATCTTGGCAATACCAGAAAGATGTTTGTTATTGTTGTTAAGTGCCATCAAGTTGGTTCCAACTTAGCAACGCTGTATAGGGTTTCTGAGGAGCAGTATAGGGTTTGAACTACCAACCTTCCCATTAAAACCAATCTTGTAATTCACTGCAGTATTCTGCAGCACTACACCAGGACTCCAGAAAGATTTTTACTTATGTTTCATTGATTATGCAAAGTCATTTGATTTTGTGGGTCATAACAAACTATGGATAAGAATAGGAATTACAGAACTCGTAATTGTGCTCATGTGAAACCTGTACATAGACCAAGGTGCCTTCACGTCAAGTCCTTAGTTATAGTGACCTTGCACACAACGGTATGAAACACTATTCAGTCCTGTGTCTGGATACATAGTTGTTTAAAACCAGGGAAGGTCTACGTCAGGGTGGTAGCTTCTCGCCATATTTAGTCAATCTGTGTGCTGAGCAAATAGTAAAGGTGGACTATATTAAGAAGACCACCAGTCATCAGTCAGTTTGTCATACTGTGGTGGCTTGCATGTTCCTGTGATGATGAAAGCTATGTCACAAATATTTTAAACAACAGCAGCGTTACCCACGGTGCACAGTTTTCAGCTGACATTCCAGAGTAAAACAGATTAGGAGGAAGGAGAGGCAGAATACTTCTAAATGTTAAATCACTGAAAACTTTATGAATAGCAACAGAACATTGTCAGATATAATACCAGAGATGAGAACATTATGAATAGCAGAAGCACATTATCAGATATACTGTCAAAAAATGAGTCCCTCAGGTTGGAAGGCATTCAATATACAACCAGGGAAGAGCTGCCTCTTCATGATCATGATGATGCAAATGTAATAAAGCTTTCAAAACCTTCAGCTGCTGATGGTATACAACTCAGCATAAGGAGAATCAACTGCACATATCCATTATTATTTGGAACATGGGATGTATGAAGTATGATTCTAAGAAAATTGAAAGTTGTGTAAATGAAATGGGAACGTTAAAAGTTGATATCTGGAATTTGTGAGCTGAAATGCACTGGTATTGGCCAATTTGAATCTGACAATCATATGGTTTACAATGCTGGGAACAACAAATTCAAGAGGAATAGTGTCATATTTATCATCAAAAAGAATATTTCAAGATCTA
>NW_006408694.1:4201048-4218044 GCF_000296735.1 Chrysochloris asiatica | reverse complement strand
AGCTGGGCTGCAAAGTCAGTTTGAACTGTAAGGTCAGAGGCTCAGGCTCACCAGTTGCTCCTCAGAAACCCTATTCAGGGTCACCTTTGGTTGAAACCAACTCGATGGCATTTAACAACAACAACAACATGGGAAGAATATTGAATAATGCAGAAAGTATTAAAAGTAAATGGAAAGAAGACCCAGAGTCATTGTACCAAAAAGAAATGGTTGATATTCAACCATTTCAAGAAGAAGCATATAATCAAGAACAGACAGTGCTGAAGAAAGGAGTCCAAGGTGAACTGAAGACATTGGTAAAAAACAAGGCTCTAGGAATTGACAGAACATAAATTGAAATCTTTTACCAAAAGGACGCAACCCTAGAAACACTCACTCAACTATGTTAAGAAATTTTCAAGACAGTTACCTGGCTAACTTACTGAAAGAGATCCATATTTGTGCTCATTCCAAGGAAAGGTAATCCAACAGAATACGTAAATCATTGAACAATATCATCATATGCTAGTAAAATTTATCAGATGATAATTTAAAAAATGATTGCAATAGTACATCAACAAGGAACTGCCAGAAATTCAAGCCAGATTCAGAAGAGGGTGTGGAACTAAGAATGTCATTGCTGACATCAGGTGGATCTTGGCTAAAAGCAGAGAATACCAGAAAGATGATTACTTGTGCTTTGTTGCCTAAGCAAAAGCTTTAGACTGTGTGGATCATGACAAGCTAATATTGTGAAGAATAGATATTCCAGAACACTTAATTGTACTATGAGGAACCTGTGCACAGACCAAGAGGTAGTTATATGAACAGAACAAGAGAATGCTGAATGATTTACAATCAGGAGTTGTGTGCACTAGGGATGTATCCTTTCACCATACTTACTCAATATGTATGCTGAGCAAATAATCTGAGAATGTATATTGTTTGAAGAAGAATGTAGCATTAGGATTGGAGAATCATTGACAACCTATGATATGCCGATGATACAATCTTGCTTGCTAGAAGTAAAGAGAACTTGAAATACTTACTGATGAAGATCAAAGATCATAGCCTTCAGAATGGATTGCACCTCAGTGTAAAGAAAACAAAAATCCTTACAACTGGACCAATAAATGATAAAAAAAAAAAAAAATAGTGAAGAGATTGACATTCTCAAAGAGTTCATTTGCTTGGAACATCAATGTTCATGGAAGCAACAGTCAAAATATCAAACAACATATTGCATTAGGCAAGGCTGCTGCACAAGACTTCTTTAAAGTGTCCAAGAGTGAAGATATAAGGACTAAGGTGCACCTGACCCAAGCAATAATATTTTCAATAGCCTCATATGTATGTGAAAGTTGGACAATGAATAGCAAAGACTGGAAAAGGATTGATGCATTTGAGTTATGGTGTTGGAGAAGAATATTAACAGTACTATGGACTGCCAGAAGAACAAACAAATCTGTGTTAGAAGTATAAGAAGAATTTTCCTTGTAAGCCCAGATAGCAAGATTTTGTGTCTCATACTTCACACATATTATCAGAAGGGATCAGTCCCAAGAGAAGGACATTATGCTTGGTAAAGTGGAGAGTCGGTGAAAAAGAGGAAAACCCCCAATGAAATGGATTTGCAAAGTAGTAGCAGCAATGGGTTAAAACGACAATGAAGCAGCACCAAGCAGTGTTTTGTTCTGTAGTGCACAGGGTTGCTACAGGTCAGAGGCAACTCGAGGGCGCCTAACAACAACAACATATGAAGAAGAACAAGGCTTGAGGATTGGAGAAAGGCTCAGTAACAACCTACGATATGCAAATGGAACAACCTTCATTGCTGAAAGTTAAAAGGACTTGAAGCCCTTATTGGAAAAAATACAAGACTATAGTATTTAGTATGGATTACACCTAACATAAAGAAACCAAAAATTCTCACAACTGGAACAATAAGCAACATTAGTATAAATAGAGAAAAGACTGAAGTTGTCAAGGATTTCATTTTAATTGGATTCACAATCAATGCTCCTAGAAGCAGCAGTCAAGAAATTAAATGATGTATTTGGAAAATCTGCTGCAAAAGACCTCTTTTAACTGTTAAAGAGCAAAAATGTCACTTTGAGGACTAAGGTGTGCCTAGCCCAAGCCACAGTATTTTCAGTTGCTTCATAAGCATGTGAAAGCTGGAAAATGAATAAGGAAAATCATAGAAGAATGGATGCATTTAACTTACAATGTTGGTGAAGAATATTGAAAATACCATGAACTGCCAGAAGAACAAATACAAGTCCAGTCAGAATATTCCTTAGTTGTGAGAATAACAAGACTTCATCTCATCTACTTTGGACACGTTATCAGAAGGAAGCAGTCCCTGGAGAAAGACATCATGCTTAATAAAATAGAGAATCAACAAAAAAAGATGAAGACCCTTGATAGATGAATTGACACAGTGACTGCAATAATTCGTTCAAGAATAACAGCAGTTGTGAGGATGGTTCAGGATCAGGCAGTGTATCCAGTTGTACATTGGGTTGCAATTTGTCCAAACTATCTTGATGGTCCTGGTGTGTAGCACTGCAAGTTTTTGTGCTGGACTGCTAGGACGGTTTGAACTACAAGTTTGGTTGTTCAAGCTCACTTGCCATTACTTGGAAACCTTATATACGGTCACTATGAGTCCAAACTGACTTGAGAGCACTTAACAACAACAAATCTTGATGGTCCCTAAAATCAAGTACAACAGGAGGTTCTCAATGGGGTACCCATAAGTCCAAAGGACACACTCCTCTCCAGGATTTTGTTGACCAGTTTGTACCCAAAACCTTTGTGGGATTGTTAGTTTATAAGGAAAAGTCATCAGTTTGAAGATGGGGTATTCATAATGGAATCACAGCCCAATCAAGCCAGAAAAACAACAACAATACCTTACTTGTTAATTTGGTAATAACTCCTTCTTATCCTCAGTAATGCGTTCTGATTAAATGTCTAGGTTGTTAATTATAAGTGCCAGCATTCCTTTCCTATTCTTTTACTTTTCTATAAAAGCATATTTTAGGTATATTAAGTGTTGGATTTTGTTTTTCTACCCAATATGACATTCTATACCTTCTCATTGATGAGACTAGCCAATTTATATTTTTTGATTCTTGATTATTCATATATAATCATTTCTTTCTATATTTCTAAATTTCCTGTACTCTTTTACTTCTCTTCCTTCTATGGATTGACTGAAATTATAAAATTTCATTCCCCAGTCTCTATTTTCAGCACTTATATACTCTGTTTTATTAGTTATTCAGTTGTTGTTGTTGTTGTTAAGTGTCATTGAGTCAGTTCCAACCTATTGCGACCCTGTATAGGGTTTCTGAGGAGAGGCTGGAGAGTTTGAACCAGCCACCTCGTGGTTCAAAGCAACTTTGCAGTCCAGCACATTAACCCACTGTGCCACATCAGGACTATTATTTATTCAGTTGTTATCATTAATTATTTCATATGGCTCTTCTAACCACAGTATTTGTAACGCCCACCAAACAACTCTTTTTCCTGGTGGGTCTGGATAAGAGAAGGTGAGAGAAGATAGTAGGGTGATTTGATTCAATTATGATTGTTAATAGGGTTAATTGTGACAATAAAAACTTAGAACGCTAATGTGGGTATAAAATGAGGTGTCTCAGAAGCAAGACTGGGGGAATCTCACTACCATCAAAGAAGAGCCAGGATGGGGCACATCCTTTGCATCCCAAGATCCCTGTACATTGAACCTCCTTGGCCTGGGGAGAGTAAATTATGATACCAGAAAAGTGGCAGACTAGCAGGATCACAAGAGTGGTGGACTTCTCAGCCTATGAAGCAAGTAAAACTGAGTGACTTTGGGCATGAGGCTTGCTTGCACAGTAGGGTACCTCTAGGCACTTAATTGGGGAAGCTAGGTTTGTTAATGGAACTGGAGCTGACAGCCTCAGGCTGAGGCTTGTGGTGAAGTAGTGTGCACTGTGGGCATTTATAAGAAATGATGGAAAGAACTTTGTTATCCAAACAGAAGAGGTCGGCCCATGAAAATGATAGAGGAAAGCCTGTCTGGACTGGAAGAACTGTTCCCTGAGCATTTCTGGCCCTGTTAACTTCCCAAATAAACCCCATAACTGTGAGCATGGTATCTGAGTTCTATGTAGCCACTGCAATGAAATATCAAATCTAGCTGAGTGGGTGGAATGGTTGATGCTATATATATATATTTAAACATGTTAGCATGCTATGTAAATCAATGACCTGACAAGAAAAAATATAGCATAATTGAGAATTTTTTAATAAAATGATTTTTTTCTAAGGTGTAGTCAGGGATTTACGGCACTGCAATGTGAAGAAAATTAGCCTTTTATTACCACACTTAGGCCTGAAGGAGCAAGTAAACTAGAAGGGTTTCCAAACTCAGAAAGAATAGATGTACCTGTAAAACAGAGCTAAGAAGCAGAAGCTGTCTCTGGAAAATAGGTCCAGTCTATCTGAGGTGACCCAGCTGGGACAGGGTCAGGGGAAACAATACCTCTACCTCACCGTCCTGCTACTCTCCAAGTCTCCCAACTGAAATTCAGAGAGCAGAAAAGCCTATGGAACAATCCACAAAAGTCAGCCTTGTTGGGCACAAAGAAGGATGGATGAAAATGATTAATAAGAGCTGGAGGAGTCAATGAAAAATGTCCAGCACACATGCATATTTGAACTCCAAAGTGGATCCACAGCATCTCTATAGGGACTCTAGGCCACTCTATCATGATCTGTGCTGTATTAATATCAGTGTTTTATTCTATTTTAACCTTTCCCAAATACATATTATTTTTCACTCATTCATTTGTCTAAAAGGTATCTCTTTGTACCATATACCTTCTGATATAAGGATAGTGTTGCCATGAATTGGTATTAACTTGACAGTAGTTGATTTTGCTTTTGGTACCCTCTAGCAAACATCATTTTCTTTCTTCCTCAGATGCCCTTAAAATATTTTCTGTGATATACCAGAACTTTCTCAGTTCTTGTTTATTTGAAAATGCCTTGTTTAGTCCTTACTTTTTATATGAGAATCTTAACACATAATTTCATGGCGACATATTTTCCCTCAGCCATTTGTAGAGATCGTTACGCTTATTTCTGGGTTCCATCGTCTTTTAGCGAAGTCAACCGTCAGTTTAATTATAATTCCTTTGTAGATGAACCGTCTTCAACTGGTTTAAAGATCATTATCTGTAACTCTTTCAGCTGTTTAATCACATGTATTTTGCCACATTTAAATAATTTTATCTTATAACATTCTGTGCACCTTCTTAATCTAAATTTTCAAATCTTGCACTCATTTTGCTAACATCTCAACCATTACTTCCTTGAGAACTTCCTCTTCTCCACTTTCTACCTTCTTTTCTTTTGGAATGCTGATTCATGTCTATTAGATTACCTTTCCTTGGTCTCTGTATCTCATAACTCTTCTGACATACTTTCTTTTTATTCATTGCTTAGTGCTTTACATTATAGGAGCTCTGGTAGCGTAGTGATTACGAATCGGGCTGCGAACCTTAAGGTCAGCGGTTCGAAACTACCAGCTGCTCTGCGGGAGAAAGATGAGGCTTACTACTCCCGTAAAGATTTACACCCTCGGAAACCCTGTACAGGATTGCTATGGGTCGGAACCGACTCGACATCACTTAACAACAACAACAACAAGTGCTTAAAATTATTCCAAAAACTTTTATAGGTTGATAGTTCCCTCTAAACTATATATAATCTACTCTTTGAACACTGGCTTTTTAATTTCAGTAATTATGTGGTTGGTGGGTTTTTTTTGTTTGTTTGTTTGTTTTTTAATTTCTAGAGCTTCTATCATTTTTCAGATGTGTCTTTTCTTATTTGAAAAGAGATTTTTAAACTAACATTTTAATTTCCTTTTCCATTTGTTAAACATTTTGAACATTTTTATGTTTTCCATTTCAATACATATATTTTCCAGAACACCACTCTGCCATTGTTATTTCCACTGTACATATTTTGTCATTTTGATTGGGAGAACATATTCAGCATAATTTAATTGATGGTAATCCTGAAGGAGGCTGAATTGAGAGTATCTTTTACCATGTTTGTGTATATGTGTGTATTTTACAGGAATATTATCAATATGGGTAATTTTCTTGTCTACAAGCTCCATAGTTAAAAACTCAAACACTTATTAGGGCATTCTTAAGGTTACAAAGTCTCCAGAGGAAATGATTTTCCCATCTAGTTATCGCAAACAATTTTTTGTTGTTGCTGGATCCTTTTGTCAGATGACATATTTTTTTCCAACCTAAGGTACTACCCTGCCTCTCTGCTTAGAATAATGTTACTCTAAGAGGTGACAATCCTGTTGTTAACTAATTGGGAATCTGGGCTGTGAGAATGAGCAGGGATGGACTAGTATGATTGCTAATCACCTCTATCATTATCCTTAGCTCCCTCCCACTCTCTGCTCTATGACCTCAGGACTTGGCATACTCTGGTGGCACTCCTACATTTCTGCTTATCTTTCTTCATGGATTCCCTTACACATGCTTAGCTGCTATTGCCTTTTTGACCCAATTCCATCTGCTTAGTCGTTCAGGGACTATTCACAGTTTATGAATTCCTGGAAACTCTTCCTCTATGTCTTTAAAAAAAAAAAAGTTTTGTATTTACTTTCTACAAACTGAGCATCATTTCTATGGTTTAAAGATTTTACTTAGCATATACATTATATTTAGTGTATTCCGCATCAAGTCTAGAAAGTAAATGTCTTATTGAACTGTGATTAGGAGTAAAAAAATGGGAAGAATGTAGTATGGGAGGAAATAAACACTGAGTTGGAGTAATGAAACCAGGATTCTAGTCTTTCTCTAGTCACTAATGGTCGAGGTGCCTTTGTCATGTGACTTATTCTTTCTTTTAATCAATTCACTCAAGATGAATTTTATTAGTCATTCTCTAATGTGCTATCCTTTACTATAATTCTGTGAGTTTTACTTACTTGGAAAATGTATGCATGTACACTACGTACTTTCTCGAGAATGCTGAAAAAATGAAGAACCATGTACTCTCAAACTCATTACAAAGACCAATATAAAAATCTCAATACTTCATACTAGTTCTCTTTTAATTTATAGGTAAAAATTCTAAATTCTTAGATCACAGTTCAAAAGATTTTCATTATTCTTGCCCATAACAAGACTATTTCTGGTGGCTATATAAGAGGCAACTGAAACTGTATCTAAAATTAATAAATACTGATTTTCAATTATGAGTTATCTAAATAAGCAAGAAATGTTAAAGTTGTTATGTTCGGGTACTTACTAAGCATGAAAAAGGTACAGCTACTATGGTTTCCTTCCTACTTGATATAATCTCAGATCACCATTTTGTTCTGGCTCCTGCTGTGGATATACTTGTCAAATATAGCGTGAAATATCTCACCTCATTTTACCATGTAACTGCTGATTTCTGCTTCAATTTTTTTAGCTACTGATATGTGAGGAGCCTGCAGGAATCTATTCACATCTTCTGGCATAAACACAAATTTAAACATGCAAGTGATGTAGTCCTGGAAGCAACCCTTGTCCATAGGAAACCATACAAGAAATATTCCTTTCTGCAATGTCTCAGGTGACTATTGCTATGGTGCAGTCTTCAAAGTTCTTCAGAGGCTTTACAGTAAGGAGCCCAGTTGTCCACAGCTGTAACAAGCTCAGTTGTGAACAAATGACTTCCTAGATTGCCTTCCTCTCTATTTATCTTTTATTCTTCCTAAGGGCCCTGCTATATCTTCCTCCTTGTGATCACGTTCCAAAATAATCTACCTTCATACAATCTGTGGAGTCCTGGTGTGGTTCTGTAGGATAAGCACTGGACTTCTAACTACAAAATTAGTAGTTCAAACCTACCAGCCACTCTTAAGAAACCCAGGGTCATTATGAGTCAGAACGGACTCAACGGCAATGCAATCTGTAGTGAATTCTGAGGTCTGTCCAGACTTCCTTTCACCCATTTTCTCTTCTATTGAAAGTATTGCATGTTGGCAGCTCTCTGAGAATTTCCCTTGGCTGAGTATGCATTACTTAATGGCATACAACATTTTTAGACCAGTAGATATACAATGACTGGCAAGTTGTTAGCTAGTGTCAAGATGACTCCCAATTTATGGTGACACCATGATCAATGGGATGAAATGCTACCTGCTGGTTCTGTTGTGATTCTAAGAGTTTACACTGACTGATTTTCAGAAGTTGATCACTAGGGATTTCTACCTATTCTTAGTCTGGAAGCTCTGCTGAAACCAGTTCATTGTAGCCAAATATAAACCTCCTCTGATAGAAAGGTGGTAACTATGCATGATGCATACTGGCCAGGAATCAAATCTGGGTGTCCATCCTGCCAAGAATTCTACCACTGAACCACCACTACCCTCACTGTCTGGTCAGTAATAGAATACAAAGACCCAGTCCTGCCTTGACTCAATTTAGGATTGTGCAGGGCCTTCTCAGCTTCAGAGCTTCCGTAGAATTGGCTGAAACTTACACTGTAATTGTATCACACTTCTCTTCTCCTTTTATTCGTTCTACTCTTCCTAGTCCCTTACATGTAATGATATTGAGAGCACACTTGCTGGTAAACTGTTGAACATCAATCTCCATCTCAAAGTCTGTTTCTAAGTGACCTAAGATAAAAACCTTTATCCTAGGCTTTGTTAAGACAATTGCCATGTAGTCTATCTTTTTCTTGGATTCTCTCTCACTGTGCATGTGTGTGTGTGTGTGTGTGTGTGTGTGTGTGTGTGTGTATTTGAGGAGTTCAATGATCACTGTCCATTGGCAAAACCATTGTCTCCAAATCAACACTCACTTTCAGAATTAACTTCTTAAGGTTTTAATATATCATTATTGTATCTCTAACATAGGATTCAAACATCTCAAAACAGAAATTATTACTTTTTAAGATATAACTCTGTACTAACAACTAATTATGGGGCCGTAAGTACAATACAAGTACCTATGTACTTTTTCTATTTTTAAAATTCTGTTTATTGATATATTGCTACATTACAACCAATAAAGTTGTAAATTCATACAATGGCAAGTAAAAAGTATTGCTATAAATTCATGTTTTTGTTGTTGCTTTGTGCTATCAAGTCGGTTCTAATTCATAGTAGCCCAGTACAGGGTTTCCAAGGAGCAGCTGGTGGATTTGAACTGCTTATCTTGCAGTTCAAACTGACCTTGTGATCCAATGCTTACCCTACAGTGCCACACCAGGACCCCTCCCAATAACAAAATCATAGACACCTTTATTAAACAAAAATATCAAAATGAGAAGTAATTGTTTTCAACATATCTTTTATGTAGGTCTGTACATTTTTAAAAGTGATGTTTCCATATCTTTAGCCCTTCTCCAAAGAATTCTGCACTCTTTAATTTAAACTACATCAAACTAGATGTTTGGACATCCTTGGGGGACTCAAAGCATGTTCCTTTCAAATGTTCTTTAAGTTTGGAAAACAAAAAGAAGTCAGAAGGAGCAAGATCAAGGCTATATTGTGGGTGACATAGGCTTCCCAATGAGATTCTTCTACAACACTCCTTGCTACCCTCAAAGAATGAGCAGGTGCATTGTTGTGATGGGGGAAAAAATTCCTTGGTGCAATTTTCCAGGACTTTTTCTTACCAATGCAGTTTCAGTGTTCTTAAAACTTCTCCCTAATAAGCCTCAAGACTTTACTCTGGCTTTAACTGGTCCAGCAGATCCCCTTTGAAGGCACTGTAACTGATTGGACCATTTTTGGAAGGCACCCTAACGAGACTAAGACAAATATATTGCTTAGAGTATGACACTGTACGATAAGCAGTGGACTGCTAACCACAAGGTCAGTGGTTCAAACCCACCAGCTGATCCTATACAGAGTCACTGAGTTAGAACCGACTTGATGACACTTAACAACAATTACTGAGAGGATTTATCTGCAGCTATCCAATAATCTCTGGTAGCGTAGTGGTTACGAATGGGGCTGTGAATCTTAAGGTCAGCAGTTCGAAACTACCAGGTGCTCCGCGGGAGAAAGATGAGGCTTTCTACTCCCGTAAGGATTTACACCCTCGGAAACCTTGTACAGGGTCGCTATGGGTCGGAACCGACTCGACAGCACTTAACAACAACAACAACAACATCCAATAATCCCAGAGACACATTTAAACACATTTTTGTCTAGAATAAATCCATGTATGCATGAACTGAAACTTTAGTAGCAATACTTCTTGATTTTTTTCCCTTCAATTTTTCTAAACAGTGAAGATCTATAATTAATTTTCACCAGTCAGGACTTTACCAATTTTTTGCCTATTGATATTCCTAGATATTCTTGGCACTTTTGCTTTTTGTCTGTTTTCAGAGCGCTCTTGTCAATTAAGTATCCTTAGTAGCTGCAATGTTAAAATAAACAGGTATCATAGTTCTCATTAGAGATGACTGATAAATTGATGATGATGTTGTTGTTGCTAAATGCCATCAAGTCAGTTCTGACTGCCAACCTTATAGTTCAAGAACCGCCGACCTTGCAGTTCAAACTGATCTTGAGGTCAAAGGCTGATCCCACAGTGCCACACCAGGACTCCAACAAACTGATTGTTGTTGTTAAGTGCCATCCAGTTGTTTCTGACTCATAGTGTCCCTATATAGGACTTCTGAGGAGTGACTGGTGTGTTCGAACTGCCAACCTTGTGGTTGAAACTGGCGTTTAGGTCGCGTGCTTATCCTAAGGTGCCACACTAGGACTCCATAAACTAATAAAGATGTTAAATTTAAGTATAATGCTGATTCCTGCAGGACCATTCATTTTGGGGACTTGACACCACCTGCCTAAGAAGGAAATTAAATACTTTCCCTCCTTGACTATGACTTTTTGCCTTTTAATAGGACTATAAATAGTGCAATTGCAGAGAAGAAATAATCACAAAGAAAAAGGAAACATTATGATATTGCCTTTTGTGACTTCACTGCTTTTTTCAATAGGTAGGATGAAATTGAAGATCAATTTAGTGATTTTTATCAACATAAACAATAAATCTAGAACACTCAGGCTTCCAAACCAATGTATTTTTCTTAATACATTATCTATTACTTCAAATATTCATTTTGTTTTGCATACATTAGTCTGGTGTCAAAGGAAAATGAAACAATGTTGAAGCTATTATTTTCTTTGACCTTTTATTCTTCATGTAAAACATTGAATAGTTACATTTCATAGTTATGGAGGTATTTAGATAATATTTCTGACATTGAAGCATCATTGTTAACTATTTTGGTTATTTAAGGGCACAAAGTTGTCAAGGACTTCATTTTTCTTGGATCAACTATCAACACTCATGGAAGCAGCAGTCAAGAAATCAAATGACATATTTATTACATTAGGCAAATCTGCTGCACAAGACCTTTCTAAAGTGTTGAAGAGCAAAGATGTCAGCTTTAGGACTAAGGTGCACCTGACCCAATCTCCTATGCATGCGAAAGCTGGACAGTGAATAAGGAATACCATAGAAGAATTGATGCTTTTGAGTTATGGTGTTGGAGGAGATATTGAAAGTGCCATGGGCTGCCAAAAGAACCAATAGATCCGTTTTGGAAGAAGTGCAGCCAGAGTCAGAGTGCTCGTTGGAGGCCAAGATGGCCAAACTTCGTCTCTCATACTTCGGACATATTGTCAGGAGGGACCCGTCGCTGAAGAAGGATATCATGTTTGGTAAGGTGGAGGGTCAGAGAAAAAGAGGAAGACCCCCAATGAGATGGATTGGCCAAGTGTCAGTATTGATGGACTCAAGTGTGGCAACAGTAGTGAGGTTGGTCCAGGATCAGGCAGTGTTTCTGCTGTGCATAAGGTCACTATGGGTCGGTACCAACTCAATTGCACGTAACAACAAGGGCACAAAAATACATTGAACTCTAGTACTAATAAACATCTAGTTTGCTATTTTATATTTATTTTTCTCATGTATTTCTCTCATAGTGACCAGAGTTCCACAGATGCCATGGTCCTCCTCTGGGTGGCCTAGAGCATTCAGAGCTCTGTGCAGTCCCTAGCTGCTAACTCCTTCCCTTTATCTCTTCCCCAATTCATGTGTCTTGCTTTCCAAGCACTCATTCAAGATTTGTCTCAAAATCAAAATAAGCATCAAATTCTATATTATACATTTGATGGCCATATGCATCCAAATATTGACTCATCATAATCAAGAACTTGTCACCGTTAGGGCTTCATTTTCTTCATCTGTGTAGATATTTCAGACCTCAGAGTCACATTAGGAAAAATTCATAGACCGCTAATCATAACAGCAGCTCAAATCACACCAGCACTTAACAGTAAACCTAACTGAGGAAGATCTTTAATATGAGGATGAGATAGGTACCTTAGAAAAGAGGAGATAGACATTAAAGTCAATCTCTGTGATACGTTTATAAATCTAGAGTGTACACATATGTATGGTATGTTGTAGGTAGGCAGTAAATTAAATTACTGATTAGCAACATGAAGTGAAAGGTACCTAATCACTCTTGATCAAGCCCACAATTTGCTATGAGGCTTTGTTTTTAGAACATCATTAGAAGACCAGTAAATCAATGTCAAAAACCAATGCAACTTAACATAAGATGCTAATAAAGGATTTTCAAAAAGTGATCAACACACATATACATGCACCATGTTCCATGGCTTCATGTAAATGGATCTACTATGACATTTTGCACAGTGTAATTACTGAGTCAGTAGCTCATACAGACAAGGCAAATGAACAAATGTCCAAGCCATCATTAATTCATACAAATGGCATGTCACCACTCACTATGAGTGTTTCTTCTAAAGCAGCAGCACCACTCAAATGACCATTGTCATTGTTATATAGTATTCTGAGTTTTTTAGGGTGAAATTAACAATTAATTGGAAGATCATTTGGAAGGCTAATTATGTATGGTCTAAATCTAGTACTCATCTGGTGCTGAGGGTTAATGTTCTGGGCTGCAAAGTCAGTTTGAACCACAAGGTGAGTGGTTCAAGCTCACCAGCCACTCCTGGGAAACCCTCTACAGGGTCTCTATGGGTCAGAACCGATTCAACAGCACTTAACAAGAACAAATCTAGTACTCATCTTTAGTCCATATTAGACTACATGGTGTGGCACTGTAGGATAAACATCGGTAATTCCAACCCACCAACAGCTCCTTGGAAACTGTATACAGTGTCACTATGAATTGGTACTGACTCCATGGCACTTAACAACAACAAGCTGTAGTGTTATTTTCTGAAAAGAATATCTAGGTTTTGTTCCTCTATCTTTGGAGCTTAGCAGTGTCCCATATGTATTAAGCTGAGAATCTGATAGAGCTGACTATGAACATATTGCTATAAGTTCCCCAGGGAGTCTAATGTTGAGAACAATTGTATTAACTGTATAAAACACCTCAGTGACCATGGGAAATGGCTATTTTTTTTTCTCTTTTTCTCCTCTAAGAATAAAATTTCTATTTATACGTGCTCTCCCCCTCACCATAACATCAAAAATATGATTTAAAAACATATAAAAGTCATTCAAGGCAACATTATAAGAACTCATAAAGTACGATTCTTTATTAAAATAACATACCCTTTGTATTTTATTATTTTTTTAATCAGTTTCAGGAACATTATGAAACAAAAGCAGTTAAAATATATCAAGACAGTGCAAGTTCTCCATGAACCTTGTCCTCTGGCCACAAGGACAGGTTGGGTGCTTCATGCATAAACTGTCACCCACATTCATGTTTGTAGCACTCCAGGTGCTTATAAATTTGCTGCCAGCAAAATTGTCGGAAAGGAAATTTTAAGCCAGAGAAATATTCTGAAGAGTTAACAACCACTCAATTGTATGAACTTGCTCTTTACCAAGAAATTTTAGATGAAACTTAAAACTTTATCTGAACCACTAAAGTGCAGCTGAAATTTTATTTACTTCATACTAAAAGAAGAAATTAACCCAAGTGAGCCAAAGCAGATAACCTATTTATCCATTGTGAAAACTTTTATTCTTCTTCATGTTTTGTCATTGTTGTATGTCATCTTGTTGTTGGTGTGAAGAGCCATCGAGTCAGTTCTGACCCATAGTGACCCTGTGTAGGGTTTCCAAGGAGCAGCTGGTGAGCTTGAACCGCCAACCTTGCAGATCAAACAGCTTTGCAGTCTGGCACATTAACCAACAGCGCCACACCAAGGCTCCTGTATGTCATCTAGTAGGTTCTTGTTCATAGTGACCCTGTATAGGGTTTCTGAGAATGGCTGATGAGTTTGAATTGCTGAACTTGTGGATACCAGTTCAGTAATTATCCTACAGTGACATAACAGGACTTGTTTGTTACTGTTATGGTTCCAGTCATAAAGTCAGCCATTCAAACCTACCCGATCTCCTCAGAAACCCAACAAAGGATTGCTATGAGTCAGAACTAACTCGATGGCACTTAACAATAATGATAAACCAGCACTGGTATGGCCCTTGATAAGCATGGGACTGGTTGTTATTGTAACAACAGCATTACAAAATGTAAAATGCTGTTGAGCCATTTCTGACTCACAGTGACCCTGTATAGGGATTCTGAGGAGCGACTGGTGGATTTGAACCATAGACCTTGTGGTACAATCAAACTTTGCAGTCTTGTGCATTGTCCTGCAGTACCACATCAGGACATTTAATCTACTTACATTCCTTCAATGGTTTTATCTATGTAAAGGAGATATGAATCGCCAATCATTGTATACAATGGTTTTGAACCTGGAGCACACACATGGTCTTCATGGGCTCCATGGAACACAAAACTTGCTTGTAAAATATTTTCTATATATGTTTTCTTTCTAGGAAGACAGGAGAGAACTTTGATTACATTGTCAAAAGAACTAAGAAAATGTTAATAATCACTGGCCTAGAAGAACTCCCATTTCTTTCCAACTCTGGATTTCTGTAGTTATTAGAGAAAATCATGCAAAGTGAATGTGATCACTGTGATGTTGCCAAGTGCCATCAAGTTGTTTCTAACTCATAGTGACCCTGTATAAGCATTTCCAAGGAGTAGCTATGGGTTTGAACTGCCAAATTCTTGGCTCAAACGAACCTTGTGGTACAGTGCATTATCCTACAATGCCATACCAGGACTATAAAGCATATACATACTCATATTTTATTGGAAAAACAAATCAGTCAACTTAAAAGTAAACAACAAATTGTTTGCTTATAAAATGTATACATTCTATATCCTGTAACTTTTTTATCCATCTTATTACAAAATGGAGTCCTGGTGTGGCACTGTAGGATAAGCACTGATCTGCATGGTAGAGTTGAACCACAATGTGGCAGTTCAAACTCACTAGCTGCTCCTCGAAACTCTATATAGGGTCGCTGTGAGTCGGAACTGACTTGACAGCATTTAACAACAGCATTACAAAATGTAAAGCCAATTTTCCGTATACAAAAAGTTCTAACAAATAAATAAGTTAATGAACCACTCAATAGGAAGAAAAATATCATTTCCTCTCCCTGTCAAATTCTTGTTTATATTTATGTTTATACATACATGAATTTTCTTAATGGTCCATAACAAACTACTCAGTGGTCTAAAATAGTGATAATTTATTATGATAAATTATGCATCTATGGGTAAGCTATAGATTAGCTGAAGTCAGCTGAACTTACATGTGTAGATCAGTTAGGAACTTTACTTTCAGTTGGGATGGGCTGGGGCAGCATCACGGGACAGCTTTGCTTAAGTTCTCTTCCTCCTGAGAACAGTAGGCATGCTCAGATCCTACTTATTGAAAACGTGTAAGAGCAAACAGAAACCTGGAACACCTCCAAGGATCTATAAAAGAACAGTCACAGTAGAATGTTTGCTTCATTCTATTGCCCAAAGCAAGTCATGTGGTCAGAGCTTGGAGAAATATGGAAAGAATTGGACAATCACTTGGAGGAATACAGGGAGGTGTAAAGAACGGAGGTCATTGATTCAATCAATCCTATGAGAACTATTAAAGTCTCCAAACAGGAAAGAACTATTTTTCTGTTGTTGTTGTTGTTAAGTCCCATTATAATAACCCTGTGTAGGGTTTCTGTGGAGCATCTGATGGGTTTGAACCATAGACCTCCCAGTGCTTATTCTACAACACCACACCAGGATTCCATTTTCCCCCTAGCATTGCTTTAAAATATGTTCTACTAAATATCCCTCTTCTTACCTGGTGCACATCTTTCCACTGGTATTAAATCATCCAGTATCCCATTGTTCTGTTTCAATGACTATCTCTTAGTCTATGTGCAGGTTCCAAATAAGCACAATTAAGTGTTCTGGAATTCCCATTCTTCACAATGTTATCCATAGTTTTTTTATGATCCACACAGTTAAATGCCTTTGCATAGTCAATAAAGCACAAGAAAACATCTTTCTGGTATTCTCTGCTTTCATCCAAGATCCATATGATGCCAGCAGTGATATCCCTTGTTCCACATCTTCTTCTGACCCAGCTGGAATCATTGGCAGCTTTCTGTAGATGTACCCCTATATCCAATTTTGAATTATCATCAGCAAAATTTCACTTGCTATCAATAACATTGTTCTATAATTTCTGGATTCAGTTAGGTTGCCTTTTTTTTTTTAATGAGCACAAATATGTATCTCTTCCAATCAGTTGGTCAGGTTTTCTAAATTTCTTGGCATAGCCTAGTGAGTGCTTGAAACACTTCCATTGGTATTCCATCAATTCCTGAAACCTTGTTTTTAATCACTGACTGCTGTGAAGTTTAGACATTTTTTGTTGACTCTATGCTACCTCTTGAAATTATTGAATGTCAACCAATTCTTTTTAGTGCAGTAATTCTGTGTCTTCCTTTTATTTTTTCTTAATGTTTCCTCATTGTTCAATACCTTGCCTTTGTTGTTGTTAAGTACCATCTAGTTGGTTCCAACTCATAACAAC
>NW_006408694.1:4196653-4200803 GCF_000296735.1 Chrysochloris asiatica | reverse complement strand
TTTCTGCTCAACTCTTTTACTTCATCATTGTTTCTAATGCCATCAATTCTTCTTCAGTATTTCTTATTCATAGTCCATGCATGCATATGAGGTGACTGAAAAATGACTTGGGAGAAATGCACCTTCATCATCAAAATAATGTCTTTATTTTTCAATAATCTAAAGAGGTATTTTGCAGCAAATTCTTACAATGCAATATGTCATTTGATTTCCTGATTGCTACTTGCATGGATGTTGACCATTGAAGAAAATATTGAAGTTGTCAAGGATATCATATTATTTTAATCATTTATCATGATATTGCTTACTGGTCTATTTGTGATGATTTTTGTTTTCATTATGTTGTAGTCTAATCCATATTGCAGGCTGTAGTCTTTGATCTTCATCAGTAAGTGCTTCAAGTCCTCTTCACTTTCAGCAAGCAAGGTTGTGTCATATGCATATGAACATAGGTGAAATAAATAATGTGAAAGAAAATGAAGCTTAGAAAAATTGGTATAATTAGATTTACTGAAAGAAATATAGAAAAATATTAAAGAATTAAATAAGAACTAGACCCAGTCAGTTCAGCAGAGGGGGTCTACCAACATTAAAAGAGCAGATAGTTTGAATGATACATAAACTATTACAAAGTATTGATAATTTTGGAAAACTAGGTAATTTTTTCATGCTGCATCCAACATTAGCTATTCTCTGTGTCCCACGTGGAGGGATTAAACCTGAGTAGAGGTGACAGGAGATTAGAAGAAAAAGGGAAGACACAAGACACAAATGATATAAGTAAAGTTGGGACCAGATGGGACGCAGCAGAGATACTGTGACACAAACCAAGTGCAGCAAGTTTATTTTATACACAACTCAAAGGGAGGTGCTTGGGGCAGGGTTAGGAGTAAAAGAACATCCTGTACTGAAGGAGTCAGCAGTAAGCAGAACTTAATCAGAAAAATTGTAACTTGTGGTAGTTAGCTGAAACACAGATAATAGCAGCTAAATTGTTGCCCAGACTGAGCCGAAGGACAAGGTTGTGTACAAGGAAACACATTGCAAGTTCCCTGTCCCCTGAGGCAGCCCTGCAAGTTCCTCAGGGGGCAGCTTGACTTGGATGCAGCTCAAGTTTCTGGATGACAACTGTTCAGTTGCAATCCTTCAGTAAACTACCCCCAAGTCAGGGAACTTCGGCTCAGTTGCTCTCAACACCAGTACTAATCAAGATGTATTGATAATAATATTTTTTGGAATGAGAAGGTCAGAAACAAAGAGGAAGAATAAGTAGTTGGAAAATATGGCCTTGGTGATAGAAATGATGCTGGAGATTACACGATAGAATTTTGCAAGACCAATGACTTACTTATTGCAAATACCGCTTTTAAAAACCATAAAAGGTGATTATACACGCATACCTCACAAAATGGAATACAAATAAATCAAATTGAGTACATCTATGTGAAGAGATGGTGGAGACGCTCAATATCATTAACCTAGGCAAGGCCAGGGCCAACTGTGAAACATACCATCAATTGCTCATGTGCAAGTTCAGGCTGAAGCTGAAGAAAATTAAGAACAGTCCACAAGAGTCTAAATATGGCCTTGAACATACCCTACCTGAATTTAGAGACTATCTCAAGAAGAGATGATGCATTAGAGACTAATGACCAAAGACCAGAAGACCAAAGACAGATTTGATGCATAAGACACTAATGAACTAAAAGGTGTGGGATGACATCAAGGTCATGCAGGAAGAAAGCAAAGGGTCATTTAAATGACAGGAAAGAAAGAATAGACCAAAATGGATGTCAGAAGACACTCTGAAACTTGCTGTCCTGTGTAGAGATGCTAAAGCAAATTGAATATATAAGGAAATAAATGATCTGGACAGAAAATTTCAAAGGGCAGTTTTGTGCAAAAACCAGGAGTTAGAAAACCAAAAGGGGAGAACATGCTCTACAATTCTCAAGCTGAAAGAACTGAAGAAAATTCAGCTCTCAACTTGCAATCTTGAAGGATTCTATGAGGGAAATATTTAATGGTGTAGAAAGCATCAAAAGAAGAGGGAAGGTATATAGAGTTACTCTATCAAAAAGAAAGGGTCAATGTTCAGCCATTTCAAGAGGTAGCATAGGATCAAGAACCAACAGTATTGAAGGAAGAAGTTCAAGCTAAACTAAAGGTACTGGTGAACAATAAGACATCAGAAATTGAATGCAAATTTAAATCTTTCGACAAACTGATGCAGCACTGGAGACACTCACTCATTTTTGCCAAGAAATTTGGAAGACTGCTACCTGGCCACTAATTGGAAGAAATCCACATTTGTGCTTATTCCAAAGAGAGTTGACCCAATGGAATGCTCAAAGCATTAAACAATATCAATATCACATGCAAATTAGAATTTTCTGAAGACAATTAAAAAACAGCTCCATCTGTACATTGACAGGCAACTGCCAGAAACTCAACTAGCATTCAGAAAAGAATGTTTAACTAGGAATATCATTGCTGACATCAGATAGAACTTGACTGAAAGCAGAGAATATCAGAAAGATGTTTATCTGTGCTTTATTGACTAGGCAAAAACTTTTGACTGTGGGGATAATAGTAAACTATGAATAACATTTCGAAGTATGGATATTCTAGCATTTGATTGTGCTCATACAGAACCTGTACATAGACCAAGAAGCTGTCATTCAAATAGAACAAGGAGATAGTTTAAAATAAGGAATGGTGTGTGACACAGTTATATTCTTTCACCATATTTATCAATCTACATGCTGAACAAATAATCCAAGGATATTATATGAAGAAGAGCATATCATTAGGATTGGAGGAAGACTGATTAACCTGTGATGTGAAGATGATACAACCTTGCTTGTTGAATGTGAAGAGGGCTTAAAATACTGATGGAAATCAAAGACCACAGCCTGCAGTATGGATTTCACCCTAATGTAAATTTTTTTTTAAATCCCTATAACTGGACCAACAAATAACATAATGATAAATGGAGGACAGATTGAAGTTGTCAAATCATTTTGCTCGAGTCCACAATCAACATACACAGAAGCAGCAGTCAAGAAATCAAATGACGTATTGCACTAGGAAAATATGCTGCACAAGACCTCTTTAAAGTGTTCAAGAGCAAAAACATCAGCTTGAGGACTAAGGTATGCCTGACCCAAGCCATGGTATTTTCAATGGCCTCATAAGTATTTAAAAGTTAGACAGTCAATAAGGAAGACCATAGAAGAATTGATTCATTTGAATTTATGTTGTTGATGAAGAATATTGAAAATTCTGTGGATTGCTAGCAGAATATACATGTCTGTGTTAGAAGAGGTACAGTCAGAATGCTCCTTTGAGGCAAGATAGGAGACCTTATCTCTTATACTTTAGATTTATTTTCAGAAGGAACCAGACCCTGCAGAAGGACATGCTTGGTAAAGAGGAGGGTCAGACAAAAAGAGGAAGAACCCTCAATGAGATGGATTGACCATGGCAGCAGCAATAGGCTCATGCCTGACAAGAATTTTGAGGATGTCTCAGAACCAGGCAGTGTTTCATTATGTTGTATATAGGGTTACTGTGAGTTGGAACTTACTCAAAGGCACCTAAAAACAACATATAAGGAAAAATGGAAAACTTTTCCTAATGAATATTGTTGCTGTTGTTAGATATCATGGAGCCATTTTATGCTCAGTTTTAGAATAAAATTTCCCCATAGTGTTTTGCAGGCTGTCTTTATGGGAAGGAGTCCTAGTCTGGTAGTCAATTACAAGCTGGGCTGCTAACTTCAAAGTCGGCAGCTCAAATCTACCAGTCACTCCACAGGAGAAAGATGAGGCTTTCTGCTTCTGTAAAGATTGACAGTTCTGGAAATGTTGAATTATCACTGACTCAGTGCCATACAACCACCACCACCACCAATCTTTATGGGAGCAGATTGACAATTTTTTCTCCCTATGGAGCCACAGAATGGGTCCAAACCACCAACATTTCAGTTAACAGGGCTCTGTAAACAAATTTTGTGGGATTAAAAAATAAAAATATTAGACTTGAACAAATGAAAAGATGGGACTCTTGAAAAGATATTCCTTGTTCTTAGATAGTACAACCCAATATCATAAGGTGTCATGTCTCCATAAATTAGTTTGTAATTTCA
>NW_006408694.1:4185975-4195728 GCF_000296735.1 Chrysochloris asiatica | reverse complement strand
CCCAATTTTAAAACATTCAGTTTTCCCATGTTCTGTTCGAACAACTGCTTCTTGGTCTAGGTACAGATTTCTTAGAAGTACAATTAAGTGTTCTGGAATATTCATACTTCTCAATGTTGTCCATAGCTTGTCATGATCCACACAATCGAAAGCCTTTGCGTAGTCAATAAAGTAGGCATACTGGGACTAAAGTTCATATACAAGCCAAACGTTCAATGTAGTCAGGAAAACCACTGAAAAAGAGGCAATATGTGAGCAGGCTACCTCTAGTAGAGATTGATCTTGTTTTTGGAAATTGCCTTCAAGTCGGTCTCCAACTCATGGATATCCAGCATGAAACATACTTTAAATCCTCTATGGTTCAAATGGAGTCCTGTCATGGCACTATAGAGTAAGCAGTGGACCATAAAGTCCATTTGAACTAAGAGGTCAGTGGTTCAAACTCACCAGCTGCTCCTTGGAAACCCTATACAGGGTCTCTATGAGTCAGAAATAATTTGACAGCACTTAACAACAACAATGGTTCAAGTAATAGGATATCTGTGATAATACTGTCTTTGTTTTTTATATAGACAGTACAATATAATAAAACGTACAGAAAAAAGGCTGTATTCATATAGAATATTGGAAATTTGGCATCTCAACTAGGGCAAGAGTGAGTTCAATTGCAAACCTAAAGGATGGCAAAGGGTTGTAGTATCAGGTTCCTCTAGTCTTTTTCTGACCAATAAGCTTGATCGCTTCTGTAATTTTGAGCTTTATTCCACATTTTCTCCCACTCCAACCAAGATTTCTAACGCGATCTCTTTCAGAGCAGTTGGTAGTTGTAGCTAGGCACCATCTTGTCTTGAGCTTGTGGAGAATGATGTTCATGTGTTCCATTAGTCCATTTGATTACTTGATTCCTTCCAAGTAGCTTTAATTTTCATCACTTCTCTTTCCCCCAATCCCAGCAAACCTTTGCTTCAAGGTATTTGGTAATGTCTGAAATGTTTTCATAACTTTACCCTCTGCATGTTCCACCATATTCATGGAAAAATCCATGCTGGGACTGGGAACTCAAGGCCATAGTCTCAAGGAACACCATGGTCAGTTGGCATAGCATAGTCCTCAAAGATAATGTTCTACATCCTATTGTGGTGAGTAGCAACAGGGATCTTAAGAGCTCATGAATGGCCATCCAAGTTGCAACTATTGGTCCCTCCAATTGCGGAGGAAAGAGGAGTGATGAAAATTCATATTCATAAATGTGTTGCACAAAGGTAAGTACCCATGTACAAATATCCTCTATCAAACATTTAATATATATGGGTATACTCCCTACCATTGCTGTTCAGCCTGTGTTAATATCAAAGGTTGTTAATGAATCGTCCTCCAATTCCTTTTTATGTAGTTTCAAAGATCATTTGCTCAGCATACAGATTTAATAAGTATGGTGAACTAATACAGCCCTGGCACACACCTTTCCTGATTCTAAACCATTTGGTATCCTCTTATTCTGTTCGATTGACTGCTTCTTGTTCTTGCTAAAGGTTCCTCATGAACACAATTAAGTGTTATGAAACACCCATTCTTCACAATGTTGTCATCCACACAGTTGAATACATGAATAAATACATATTTATTTACATAGTCAATAAAATACAAGTAAACATCTGTCTGATATTCTTTGCTTTTAACCAAGATCCATCAGATGTCAGCAATGATATCCCTAGTTCATAGTCTTCTTCTGAATCCATCTGGAATTTCTGGAAACTCCCTGTTTAATGTACTTCTGTAACCATTTTTAAATTACCTTCAGTAAATTTTACTGACATACAAAATTAATGATATTGTTTGATTATTTTTGCAAACCAATGGGTCACCTTTCTTAGGAATGGTACAAGTATAGATCTTTCCCCATTGGTTGGCCAGATAGCTGTCTTCCAAATTTCTTGCCATAGATGAACAAGTGTCTCTAGTGCTGCATTAGTTTGTTGAAGCATTTCTATTTTTATTCCATATATTCCTGAAACCTTGTTATCCGCCAATGCCATCAGTGCAGCTTGGATTTCTTCCTTTAGTATCACGGTTCTTGATCATATGCTACCTCTTGAAATAAATGAACGTCAGCCAATTTTTTTTGGTACAGTGTCGCTGTGTATTCCTTATATCTTCTTTTGATGATTCCTACATCATTCAACATTTGGTCTATTTGGTGTTAGGGGCCGTCAAGTCAGTTCTGACTCATAGAGACCCTGTAAAGGGTTTATGAGGGTTTAAATCTTT
Source organism: Chrysochloris asiatica (assembly GCF_000296735.1). Classification (NCBI taxonomy): domain Eukaryota; kingdom Metazoa; phylum Chordata; class Mammalia; order Afrosoricida; family Chrysochloridae; genus Chrysochloris; species Chrysochloris asiatica. The sequence continues at coordinate 4,193,460 of NW_006408694.1, read as the reverse complement.
ATGGGAGCAGAAAGCATCATCTTTCTCTCAAAGAGAGACTGGTGGGCTCTCACCGCAGACCTTGTGATTCAGTCTAGTGTTTATCATATGGAGGTACTGTGTTAGACTCCTTCGGTATTGAAATTCAAAGCTTGAATTTTTTTCTTCAGATTTTCTTTCAACTTGAGAAATCCTGAACATGTTCTTTTCTTTTGGCTTTATAACACCAGGTCTTTGCACATTTCACTATAATATTTGACTTTGCCTTCTCGAGCTAGCTGCACTTTGAAATTTTCTGTTCAGCTTTTTGCTTACTCATTTCTGCCATTCACTTTAGCATCTCTATACTCAACAGCAATTTTCAGAGTCTCTTCTGACATCCATTTTAGGTATTTTCTTTCTTTTCTGTCTTCTTAATTACCTTTTAAGTGGTATTGTTGATGTAACCTCACAACTCTTCTGGTCTTCAATCATTGGTGTATAAGGCATCAACTTTAAATTCAGGTTGGATACAATTAAGATCATGTTTTGGCTTCCAACCTCAGTCTGAACTTGCATATGAGCAATGATGGTCTGTTTAGTGCCAAATTAATTAGAGAAATGCAAATTAAACTGCCTTGAAATACTATTTCTCACCTAACAATTTGGCAAGAATTAAAAATCGTGACTACACAGTTTTAGTGATATTCTGGGAAAACAGGCACTCTCAAACATTACCAGTGAGAATGTAAACTGATCCATCTTTTTTAGAGGGGAATCTGGCAATATCTAATAAAACTACACAGGCATTTTGAAAAGCAAAGATGTTACTTTGATGACTAATTAAGCTAAACTCAATCCATTCATTTTCTTCATATGCAAGTGAAAGTTGGACAATGAAAAGGGTGTATCAAAGGAGAACTGATGCATTTGAAATGTGCTCCTGGAAAAGAAACTGAATATGCCTTGGGCTGCCAGAAGAATGATCCAATCAGTTTTAGAAGAAACACTACTAGAAATGCTCCTTAGAAACAAGGGTGGCAAGAATTTTCCTGGCTTGCTTTGGACAGAACATTAGGGAAATCTAATCACTAGAAAAGGACATCCTGTTTGGTGAAGGAGTTGCTGTTTTTAGCATCAATCGAGTCTGTTCTTACTCATGGTGGTGGTTGTGGAGGTGGTGTACCATGGTGTCAGTGTCTACTCATAGTGACCCTGAATAGGGTTTCCAAAGCTGTAAATCTTTATGGGAGCTTAAAGCTTCACCTTTCTCCCATGTAATGGCTGGTAGTTTTGAACTGCTTACCTTGAGGTTAGCAGCCTGATTCTTAACCACTACTCAGCCAGAGTTCCTTATTCTTACTCATAACAACACTATATACAACAGAATGAAATACTGACAGGTCCTACACCATTCTCACAATTGTTGCTCTGTCTAGAACCACTGTTGTAGCCACTGTATCAATCCATTTCCTTGAAGGTTTGCCTTTTCTTTTTGCTGACCCTATAAACCCTAAATGAGATGGACTCACCAATAACCACAACAGTGGACTCAGAAATACCAAGATCATGAAAATGGTGCAGGATGAGGCAATATTTTGTTCTGTTGCACAGAAGGCCATCATAGATCAGAGCCCACTCGACAATATGTAGCAACAATATGTATGTGTTTACTTTATGATCCAGCAAAGGATCAGCATTGGACTGTGAACTACAAGGGCAGAAGTTCAAACCCACCAGCTGCTCCTCAGAAACCCTATACAAGGTCACGATGAGTCAGAACTGACTCAGTGGCACTAACAACAACAACACTCTAAAAATGCACCTCTAATAATATGAAGGAGCTCTGATAGTATAGTGGTTATGAATCAGGCTGCAAACCTCAGGGTCAGCAGTTCGAAACTACCAGCTGTTCCATGGGAGAAAGATGATGCTTTCTGTTCCCATAAAGACTTACAGTCTTGGAAATCCTGTACAGGGTCGCTATGAGTTGGAGCTGACTCCACGGCACATAACCACCAATAATATGAAAACACATAAGCAAAATACTGCAGCTTTTTTTGTGTGTGTAATTGAAAAATATTGGAAATAGCGTAAATGTCGATAGTAGAAAAGCATTGAATGAGCTATCCATACAATGGTATACAGTGAAACTTTATAAAAAGCTGGAGAAAAGATCTAATTACTAGAAAGTAATTTCCATGATACATAATTAAAGGAAGCAAAGTATAAAAGAATTATGCCTATTATGTAAGAAAGAAGAAATATAGGGAAATATTCATGCATCTGCTTATTTGTGCCAGAATAAATCTAACACTAACAACATTGGTGGAAAAAGGGTGGAAAAATAAGGAAACACAGTTGGGTTTGAAAGGAGAAGAAGAGTGATGCTTCTCAGAGTACACCTTTTGTTTATGGTTTGATTCTTAGAACCACATAAACACCAAGATTATAAAAGACAAAAAGAAAATACTAAGGAATTTTTACAGATTATACAAAATTAAAGATACATGACTGTTAGATTCAGTGTGTGATCCATTTCCTTTTCTTTTGCAATGAAAAACATTGTAGAACAAGCGACAAATTTTGAATAAGATCTGTTGATTAAATTATGTTGTTGTTGTTAAGTTCCATTGATTCAGTTCTGACTCATCATGACCCTGTATAGGGTTTCTGAACAGCAGCTGGTGGATTTGAAGTGCCTAATGGTTCACAGTCCAGTGCCTATCCTATAACATACACCAGGAGTTCCGATTAGATAATTGTTGTTAAGCACCATCAAGTCGATTCCAACTCATAGCGACCCTATATGGGGTTTCCGAAGAGTGGCTAGTGAGTTTGAACAGCCAACCTGTGGTTCAAACCAACTTTGCAGTTCAGTGCATTATCCCACAGCATCACAGATAAAAGTAAGGTATTAATGTTAATTTCATAATTTTGGTAAATATTCTGTGGTGATACAAGAGAAAGTCCTTTTTGTAGGAAACACACACTGAAGTGCTTAAGAGTGCGGGAGACATTATTTCTAAATCCTTCTGTCTTTGTCTTATACACACACAGCAGGAGTAATTTTTAATCATTGGTATTTTTATCTATTCAAAAGTCCTCAACTAAATTACTTGTTTTAATATATTCATGTGTAATTTATTTCCTGTAATTAGCTTAAAATATTTTTAAGTATAAGCATAAATGAAATTTCAAAATATTGTTTTTTTCTCCCATAACTTTAATTCATTGAGCATTGGGTATTTTACAGTTCTTTCAGTCATTTTTCATGCTTGCCCAAGGCCACATAGCTACCAAGTATAAATAAGAAGATTGAAATTCAGGACTACTTAATTCCTAGTAATGTAAACATATTTTTCTTAATAAGGGCATTTCATATTATCCTGTCAAATTATTTGCATTCTTATTTTTTTAATAAATAAGATTTCATTTTTTGCAACTTGATTTTATTATTACAGTTTCTTTTTATTTACTTCCATGTCATTTACTCCTTTGTTCATTTTTTTTCTTTTTAATAATTTTTGTTGAGCTCTGGTAGGATAGTTGTTATGAATCGGGCTGGGAACCTCAAGGTTGGCAGTTCAAAACTACCAGCTGTTCCGTGGGAGAAAGATGAGACTTTCTGCTCCCCTAAAGATTTACAGCCTCAGAAACTGTATACAGGGTCGCTATGAGTCGGAATCGATTCCACGGCACATAACAACAACAACAACAAGGTGAAAGTTTGCAGAACAAATTAGTTTCTAGTCAACAGTTCACACACATTATTTTTCATGTCATTGATTGAAATCCCCACAATGTAGCTTTTTTACTCATCCCACTTCCGATCTGTGTTGATCATTTCCATTACTCCTTTCCTAACTATGTCCTTGGGAAAGGTTGCCCTTTTGATCTTGAATGTTTACCTTCTTAGTGTTATTGTTCACCTATTATCTGACTCCAAAACTTATATGTCCATTTGTTGTGATGGCTTTGTGTTGCTATGATGCTGGAAGCTATGCCACTGGTATTTTAATTACCAGTAGGGTCATCCAAGGTAACCAAGATTCAGTAGAACTTTCTAACTGAGATTAAGAAGAAGGAGAGACAGGTAACTACTGAATGCTTAGCCACTGAATACCTAAAGAGAAGCAGAGGAATACTGTCAGATATAGTGCTGGAATATGCACCCCTCAAGTTGTAAGGCATTCAAAATATGACTAGGTAAAAGCTGCCTCCTCAATGTCGAGTTGGCCATGATGATGTGAATAGAGAAAAACTTTCTGGACCTTCATTTAATGATGGGACACAACTCAAAATAAGGAGAAACAGCTGCAGATAAACATTAATAATCAGAACATTGGATGCACAAAGTATGAATCTAGGAAAATTTGAAGTTGTCAAAAATGAAATTGAACACTACAAAGATTGATATCCTAAGTGTTAGTGTGTTGAAATGGAGTGGTATAGGTCACTTTGAATCAGACATTCATATGGTTTACAGGGAACCACAAATTCAAGAGGAATGACATTGCATTTATTGTCAAAAAGAACATTACAATATCTATCTTGAAGTACAATGCTGACTGTGATAGGATCCATATGCTTACAAGAAAGACCAGTTAATACCATTATTATTCAACTTTATGCAATGACTATTAAAGCTTGTGACTATGGAATTATCCTACCAACTTCTTCAGCCTTGTATTGATAATACTGATGCTTGGAATGTGGATGTTGGAAACAAAGAGGAAGGGTCAATAGTTGGAAAACAATGGCCTTGGTGATAGAAATGATGCTGGAGATTGCAAAATATGATTTTGCAAGACCAATCACTTATTCATTGCAAATACCTTTTTAAAATAACAAAAAAGGCAACTATACACATAGGCCTCACCAGCCACAATACACTGGAATCAAATTGACAATATCTGTGGGAAGAAATAGTGAAAATGCTCAATATCATCAGCTAAAACAAGACCAGGAACTGACTACAGAACAGATCATCAACTGGTTATATACAAGTCCAGGCTGAAAGTGTAGAAAATTAAAACAAGTCCAAGAGAGTCATAATATGACCTTGAACATATTTAACCTGAATGCAGAGACCATCTCAAGAACATATGATTCATTAGACACTAATGACCAAAACCAGAAGAGTTGTGGTATGACGTCAAGAACATCATACATGAAAGCAAAAGGTCATTAAAAAGACAGGAAAGAAAGAAAAGACTAAACAAAGGTCAGATGAGACTTTGAAACTTGCTCTCTAGTGCAGAGATGTTTAAGTGAATGGAAACAATGAGGAAGTCAAAGAGTTGAACAGAAAATTTCAAAGGGCAGCTCAAGAAGACAACATCAAGTATTATAATGAAATGTGCAAGGACTTAGAAGTAGAAAACCAAAAGGGAGTAATGCACTCAGAATTTCTCAAGCAGTAAGAACTGAAGAAAAAATTCAAAACTCAACTAGTAATATTGAAGGATACAATGGGCAAAATATTAAATGACACAGAAAGCTTCAAAAGAAATTGGAAGGAAGACACAGAAAAAATATACTAAAAAGAAATGGTTAATGTTCAACCATTTCCTGAGTAGTATATGATCAAGAACCAATGGTTATGAAGGAAGAATTTCAAGGTGCACTGAAGACATTGGTGAAAAATAAGGCTTCAGGAATTTACAAAATACAAATTTGTATGTTTCAACAACCTGATGTTGCCCTGGAACCACTCACAGCTATGCCAACAGATTAGCAAGACAGCTACATGACCAACCAATTGCAAGAGATTCATATCTGTGCCCATTCCAAAGACAGATGACCTAACAGAATGGGGGTATCATCAAATTATGTAATTAACATCATATACAAGTAAAATTTTTCTGAATATAATTCAAAATTTTCTGTAACAGCACATTGACAGGAAACTTCTAGGAATTCAAACCAAATTCAGAAAAGGCCATAGGACAAGGGATAGAATTGCGGACATCTGATGGATTTTGACTAAAGCAAAGGATACCAGAAAGATATTTATTTGTGCTTTATTGACTATGCAAAGACTTTCAATTATGTAGATCATGACGAGCTATGGAGAGCATTGCAAAGAACGGGTATTTCAGAACACTTAACTATGCTCATGAGGAACCTGTACAAAGATTGACTAGAACAAGGGGATACAAAATGGTTTAAAATTAGAAAAGGTGTGCACCAGGGTTGTATTCATTAACCATAGTTATTTAACTATTTTATTCCAAGAAAATAATCTGAGAAATTGAATTATATGAAGCAGAAAATAACATGAGGACTGGAGACTCATTAACAACTTGTGATATGCAAATGACACAACCTTGCTTGCTAGGAGTGAAGATCAAAAGACTACAACCTTCAGTTTGGATTACACATCAATGTAAAGAAAACAAAACTCCTCACAGCTGACCAATAAATTGTGGTGGTGGTGTGCTGTGGAGGAATAAATAGCATCATGATAAATGGAGAAAGGACTGAAGCTGTCAAAGACTTATTTTGCTTGGATCCACAATCAACACTCAGGGAAGCAGCAGTCAAGAAAAATGACAAATTGAATTAGGCAAATCTGCTGCACAAGACCTCTATAAAGTGTATAAGTACAAAGGTATCAGTCTGACAACGAAATTGTGCTTAATCCAAGCCACAGTATTTTCAATAGTCTTATATGCAAGTGAAATGTGGGAATTGAATAAGTAATATCATAAAGATTTGATGCAATTGAATTGTGGTGATAGAAAAGAATATTGAGAATTTTACCAGCAAGTTGAACCGACTCCACAGGCCATGCCACCACCACCTAGGTAAAAATGATTTCTTTAAAGTATTGGTACACTGGGTTGTTGTGAACTAAATGAATGAATGAATACATTTAGGAGAAGGGTACTTCAAAAAGCCATGGAAAAATGTAATCTTTTGGTTCTGTTTGTCCAGGAACTTCTTGAACTCCTTTAAAAATTGTTTAAAACCCTGCCTGGCATGGTGGATAGGGTAGAGGTGCAGTGAAGTTAGCTGTCAGCAATACCAAGAATAACAGGTGAACAGGGTACAGGGAAGAGCTCCAAAACTCTGAACCGCATATCTAGGAATATTTATAAAGTTTGAAGGCTTATATCTAGTGGAACTTATAGTGGGAGTAAGAAATTGCATATTTTTTAACCTGCCGGGCTCGGTGGCCACAGCCTACAAGTTGGGCGAGACCAAACGGCAAGACCAAGTGGAGAAACAGACCGACCACAGAATAACACTGAGGGAAGCTAAGAAGAAAGGTAGACAATACACTTTATTGGTTTTGCTTTGTTCTGATTGTTTTTTTTCTTTTTGATATATGTTCATTGGCCTGACACTATTTGCACACCTCCATTCTGGTGACTAGAGGGGGAGCCTGAGTGAGTGGACACCCCGTACCCCCACCACTGGTGGATTCTTCTGTAATGCAAGCACACAGATACTCTCAGCCCAAGAGCCAGCCCTGAGTTGTTTTTTTAATAGCGAAAAGACCAGAACAAGGGGTATGGA
>NW_006408694.1:4179274-4179754 GCF_000296735.1 Chrysochloris asiatica | reverse complement strand
TTTAGTTTAAGAGTATGGGGGAAAGAAAGAGTCCCCAGTGAATAGCTATCATCTTGTCTAGATGGATCTGGTGGGAAGATATGGGAATAAGATTCGTAATATTCAATAGTGAATAACTGTTATCATGACGAATGGCGACTGTCACAATTGTAAAGGTAGAAGTTTTGTAATAAAAAAAAGGGGAGTGGTTAATCTTATAGTCCAGAAACAGAGAACCTTAGGACCATCAATATAGGAACACACAAGCAGAATGCGGGACCTTATCCAGAGAACAACCTTGCTTGCTGAAAGTGAAGAGGATTGAAACATTTACTGATGAAGATCAAAGAACAAATCCTTCGGTATGGATTGCATCTCAATGTCAAGAAAATAAAAATCCTCACCACTGGACCAATAAACAACATTCTTAACAATGGAGAAAAGACTTCATTATTCTTGGATCAACTATCAACACTCGTGGAAGCAGCAGTCAAGATCAGA
>NW_006408694.1:4163310-4177718 GCF_000296735.1 Chrysochloris asiatica | reverse complement strand
TTGGATTCCTCTATACCAAAAATGACAGCGTTGAAAAGGACATTAGGAAAGTAATACCATTTATGATTGCCGTCCAAAGGATGAAATATCTAGGAATAAATGTAAGCAGAGAAAAAAAGGACCTATACAAAGAAAACTACAAAACACTACTATAGGAAAGCAAAAGAAACCTACAAAAATGGAAGAATGTACCATGCTCCTGGATAGGAAGATTTAACATTGTGAAATGTCAATACTACCCAAACCAATTAATATTTATAATGCAATCCCAATCCAAATTACAATTCTTCAAAGAGATGGAAAAAACAAATGCAAACTTTATATGGAAAGGAAAGAGACCCAGGATAAGGAAAGCACTGCTTAAGAAGAAGAATAAGGTTGGAAACCTCTCACTCCCCGACTTCAAAATTTATTACATGGCTACAGTGATCAGAACAGCCTCGTACTGATACAATGAAAGATACATTGATCAATGGAACAGAATCGAGACTCCAGAAATTAACCCATCAACATAGCGCCAACTGATTTTTGACAAAGTTCCTAAATTTATCACATGGGGAAGGGATAGTCTCTTCAACAGATGGTGCTGGCAGAACTGGAAAGCAATATGCAAAAGACTGAAACAAGACCTTTACCTCACACCTTATGCAAAACCTAACTCAGCATGGATTAAAGACCTAAATGTGAATCCTAAAATTATGAAGGCCATCAATGAAAAAATAGGAACAAATGTGTGGGTACTAATTCAGAGAATATACAGACTACCGAACATTTTGAAAACTACACAAACAAAAGTAGACAAAATAGATGATTGGGACAAACTAAAAATTAAAAACTTATGTGCATTAAAAGACTTCACCAGACGAGTAAAAAGGGAACCCACAGAATAGAAAAAATCTTTTGCAATGACACATCAGACAATGGACTCATTTCTAAAATATTTAGGAAAATACAACCCCTCTACAGGAAAAAACAAATAACCCAATTAAAAAATAGACAAAGGATATGAACAAACACATCACCAAGGAGGAGATCCAGGCAGCCAACAAACATGAAGAAATATTCAGGATTACTAGCCATTATGGAGATGCAATTCAAAACAACTGTGAGATATCATCTCGCACCAGCAATAACAGCAAAGATCAAAAAAGTAGAGGACAATAAATGATGGTAAGGATGTGGAGAGACTGGGACAATCCTACATTGCAGGTGGGTTTTCAAAATTGTCCAACCTCTCTGGAAAGCAGTATGGCGCTTCATCAGAAGGTTGGAAATAGAAATACCTTACGATCCAGCAATTCCTCTACTTTGTATTAACCCACAAGAAAAATGAGCCATAACATGAGCAGATATGTGCACACCAATGTTCAGAGGAACACTATTTACAATAGCAAAAAGATGGAGACATCCTAAATGCCCATCAATTGAAGAATGGGTAAACAAACTGTGGAACATACACACAGTGGGATTTTATGCTACTTTGAAGAATAGCAAAGAAGTTGAAAGCCACCGAATAACATGGGTGAACCTTGAGGACATTATGTTGAGAGAAATTAGTCAGTTACTAAAGGAGAAATACTGCATAAGACCACTACTGTTAAAGACTAAGAAAAAGAACACATACTATGGGGTGGGGTGATTCTTTGCTGGTTACTGGGATGTGGGGTTTGGGGTGAGGGGAGGGAGGGGAATGTGGAGCACAGGGTAGGGAATAGACACAGGATAGATTGGGTGCTAGGGAGAGGGGCAATACACAAGAAGGTAGAGCGGAATGGAAGAACAAAGCAGATGGGAAAAAAATTAGGCAGATTTGCAAGGGATAATTGGGACAGAGGTAAAGAATGATGTATGCCCAACCTAGGAACAACAGGGCTCTGGAATACAGAGATTGAGGCATGGTTGGAATTGGGAAAAGGGGGGAAATAATGTTAACATGCTTGGCTGTCTTTTGAATCTTGGTTTCCCTAGCATACCATTATAAAATAGACACTTGACGGGGAGAGAAAGGAATAGCTAGAAATATCACCATAGAAAGTTTATAAGTCTGTCTTCTGCCTATAACTGATTGGAATACCTAAAAAGGGGCTACAACTTGCCCAGTGAAGGAGGCTTCCTGCGGAGTCTCTGCATTACATAAAACCATAGGAGGAATCCTGAACCCCATCCAAAATCTTCAGAGGAGTGATATCTCCACTTGAAAGGACAAGCAGATAAGCCTGGAGTGGCTAGAAGAACAGAAGATACTTCTTGAATGAAAGACCAACAGGAAAAATACAAAACAATAACGGCAGTCTGACAGACTACTACAAGAACAAGCAAGTTACTCGCCCAGGAGACATCAAGGCAAGTGATCGGGTCCCTTCAGGGCAAACTCCCTTCCAAGACTAAAAATCAATGGGAATACACGAGCAGACACGCACTATGATTGGTGACTACGTTTGCCACCGATAAAGGGAGGTGAGTGAAAAACAGCAATGTAGCTGCGAGCTAAGCCCTATGACGTGCAATAGACTCTTGTGAACCCTAGTAGAGACCTGGTTGGCCAACAGTGTGGCAAGACCTGGGGACTCTTGGGTCCAGAGTCAGTGACATAGCCACAGAGGACTAGAGTGGAGAATGAAGCCATCCAACTGATAAGAAGAGAAGGCATATGTATAACACCCACACTTGCAGATAATACCCACTTGACCTAGCTTCAATGACTGGATGATCAGAGCTCAACTAGAAGAAGAAAGAAGAGGAAAAAAAGAGTAAACTGATATAATTTGATGAACTTGACCTACAACTGTGGATGCAGTAGCTCAAAAGAGGGAACACATCTTTACAGCGAGGATCATTCCCACCCCCTCCATACATAGAGTAGACAGGAATGGGCAACTTGGACATTGGCTACCCAAATAGGGGAAGCTACAAAGGCAAGAAGTGACTGTCTTACAAGCTTTCAAGAGGGAGTCTAGATCCAGAGGGCATGGAGGAAGGTAGAATCTTCACTGAGTAGTATCCAATCTGTCTGGGCAAGGCTGATGAGAGGAGATGGGGATAGGTCTCTTGTGGTACAATAGTAAATAAATGTTATCAGGACTGACTGTGAGGGTTGGAAACACAAAGGTAGAAGTTTCGTAGCAAAAGGAGGGGAATGACTGGCTTTGCATTCCAGGAGCTGATGTCCCTGGGACTATTAAGGAAGAAGAGCAGAGTGCAGGATCCTACTCAGAGAAACAGTGATGCCAGAGATGGGGGCAGAGACGATGATGTGGAGAGATGGAGTGGATGGAGTCTCTAGACCCTGAGAGGAAGAGGGGCTGTGTGCTGATAACCAGGGGTGGCGGGGGGGGGGGGGGTGGGCAGGCTTGCAGGGTATACCCTTTTGTTGGTTGATGATGCATGGAAGAGATTGTAACCATGGCAATGAAACGATATATGATAGGATGAATGTAAAGCAAATGTTCTCCCATGTAAACTATCACATAATTCACAATAAAACATTTTAAAAAAAAGAAGAGATGTGGATAAGATCTTATGAATCAATAGTGAGTAATAATCATCATGACTAATTGGGACTGTCACAATTATAAAGGTAGAAGTTTTGTCACAAAAATGAGGGAGTAGTTAATTTTACAGTCTAGAAACAAAGGACCCTAGGACCATCAAGGGAGCACAAGCAGAATGTGGGACCTTAACCAGAGAAGCAGCTACACCAGAGATGGACACAGCAATGAGGACATGGTGAGAGGGAGTACCTGAGGACTCTAGATTCATTGGAAGAGCTGGACTAAGGGCTAGTGACCAGGAGGCCAATTTGCCGAATATGCCCTTTGGTGGTATAAATTATTTATATGCCTGAGTGTCAAAAAAAAAAAGAGCTAACGTGAATAGAGAAAAGTACATCTGATGGTACATTGAGGGGATTATAATCATTGTAATGAAACAAGGTGTATGATTTGTTGAATGTAAAACTGATGATCTGCTCTGTAAACTTTCACTCAATTTACAATAAAAACTTAAAAAACCAAACAGCCACATGACTATACAGTTTCATTTCGTTTCATTTTTATACATCATGGGGTGAATTATATCCCCTCAAAATATGTGTGGACTTGACTAGACCAGGATTCTTGTGGTTTGTTAATTATGTAACGATATAATTCGACAATTATATAAAGGCATGCTTTAACAACTACACAATGATGTAATTTAGCAGTTATGACTGGTATAATTATCCTCCATGGTGGGATCTGATATAATTATCCTTAGTAATATATTGTAGGGAGTCCTGGTGTGGCACTGTGGGATAATGTGCTGGACTGCAAGGTTGGTTTGAACCACAACGTCAGCAGTTCAAACTCACCAATTGCTCCTTGTAAACCTTATACAGGGTCACTATGAGTCGGAACTGACTCAACAGCACTTAACAAAAACAATATATTGTTAATCCTGACCTATATGTATTAAAGGGGCAGGATTAGGTTATGTTGATATGTCAATGAGGTAGGATTAGGGTGGGATGTAAACCCTTACTCAGGCCACAGCCCTGATCCAATGTAAAGGTCATATCTTCATTTCTTTGGGTTGTGGCCTGAGTTATCTTTTATCTCACAATAGATAAAAGGAAAGAGATGTCAGAAGAGAGAAAGGGACCTCCAACCACCAAAAAATAAGAGCCAGAGTTGTGTTAAGAACCTCTTAGACCTAGGAGAAAATTGATGCCAACAAACACAAAGATCTCTAAGGGATGCCAGGTCTACAGGTTTCGAGAGGCAACAAGGACCTACCTACAGAGAAAGTAAGCCTTCCCCTAGAGCTAGTGTTGTAAATTCAGACTTTTTGCCTCCTAAACAAAGGAGTTCTGGTAGTGTAGTGGTTACAAATTGGGTTGCTAACCTCAAGGTTGGCAATTCGAAACTACCAGCCATTCCACAGGAAAAAGTTGAAGCTTTCTGCTCCAGTAAAGACCTGTGCAGGGTCACTATGAGTCGGAATCGACTCCACGGTACTCAACAACAACAAACTATGAGAAAATAAATTTCTGTTTTTTAAAGTTATCCATCTGTTTTATTTCTGCTATTGCAGTACTAGATAGTTAAGACATTACATTTTACTACGAAGTCCTAGTGTGGCACTGTGGGTTAATTCATCAGACTGCAAAGCCCTTTGAACTGCAAGGTCACCAGCTGCTCCTTGGAAACCCTCTACAGGATCGCTATGAGTGGGACCCGACTTGACGGCACTTCACACCAACGAATATGTACTACACAGAATGGTGCAGTGTGAAATTTGCTGACGCTATTTTCAGATGTTCATTTCCAGATGTTCCGTGTTACACTTTATAAAACTACTACTAATAAAGACTATAATAACTAAAGCTAATAAAAAACAAACATTCAACTTCTGTCAGAAAAACTTACAGTGGAGTTATCAGAATAGAACCCCATTAGAGAATATCTGCATTGCCATTGCTTATTTGGCATGTATATATATTACTGTTAGAAACAAAATATTGAATATTGAAACATGATGAAGCACACAGAATATTATCAGGTATAGTGCCATAAGAATAACCTCTCAGGTTGGAAGGCACTCAAAATACAAATGGGGAAGAAGGGATTCCTTAAAGTAGAGTTGATCGTAATTACATGAATAGAGTAAAGCCCTTGGGACCTTCATTTGCTGATGGGTACAACTAAAAATGAAGATAAACAACAGTAAACATCCATTAAAAATCAGAATATGGAATGTATGAAGTACGAATCTATGAAAATTGGAAATTGTCAAAGAATGATGTGGAACACATAAGCATAGGCATTGCTGTTGTTGTTGTTGTTAAGTGCCATTGAGTCAGTTCCAACCCAGAGAGACCCTGTACAGGGTTTCTGAGGCTGTAAATCTTTACAGGAGTGGAAAGCTTCATCTTTCTCCCATGGAGCAGCTGGTGGTTTCGAACTGCTGGCCTTAAGGTTCACAGCCCTATTCATAACCACTTCACTATCAGAGCTCCTTAACAAAGGCATTAGTGAGCTGAAATGGACTGGACCTGACATTTTCAAACTGACAACCACATTGCTTACTATGCCAGGAATGACAAATTAAAGAGGAATTGCATCCCATTCATCAACAAAAAGAACATATCAAGATCTGTCTTGAAGCACAACACTGTCTGCAATACCCTAATATCCATATGCCTACAGGGAAGGCCCATTAATATCACTATTATTTAAATGTATATACCAACCACTAAAGCCACTGATAATGAAATTGAAGAACTTTGCCAACTTCTTCAGTCTGAAATTGATTAAACATACAATCAAGATGTATTAATAATTGTTGGGGATTGGAATGCAAAGGTTGGAAACAAAGAAGAAGGATCAGTAATTGGAAAATATGGCCTTCGTGATAGAAATGATGCTGGAGATTGCATGATAGAATTTTTCAAGACCAGTGATTTCTTCATTGCAAATACCTTTTTTAAACAACATAAAAATGATTATACACATGTACCACACCAGATGGAATACACAGAAATCAAATCAACTACATCTGAGGAAGAAGCAAGGTCAGTGGCAGACTGTGGAATTGCTCACATGTAAGTTCAGGCTGAAGCTGAGGGATATTGAAATGAATCTTCAGGAGCCAAAATATGATTTTGAATTTAGGAATCATCTGAAGAACAGGTTTGATGTATTAAACAATAATGACCAAAGACCAGAAGAGTTGTGGGATGACATCAAGAACATCGTACAAGAAGAAAGCAAAAGGTCATTAAGAAGACAAGAAAGACAGAAAAGACAAAATGAATGTCAGAAGACACTGTGAACTTTCTCCCCAGCGTAGAGATGCTAAAATAAATGGAAGAAATCAGGAGGTTAAAGAGCTGAATAGAAAATTTCAATGGACATCGTGAGAGGACAAAGTCAAATATAAAAGTAAAATATGCAAAGGCATGGAGTTAGAATACCAAAAGGGAAGAACATGCTCAGCATTTCTCAAGCTGAGGGAATTGAAAAAAGTCAAGCCTCAATTTGCAACATTTAAGTGTTCTACAGGAAAAATATTACATGATGCAGAAAGCATCAAAAGAAGATGGAAGGAATATCCAGATTCACAGTACCCAAAAGAAATGATCGATGTTTAACTATTTCAAGATGTAGCATATGATCAAGGGTCAATGATACTGAAGGAAGAAGTCCAAAGTGCATTGAGGAATTGGCAAAGAACAAGGCACTGGGAATTGATTGAATAAAATTTGAAATCTTTCAAGAAAGTGAGGTAGCATTGGAGGTACTCACTCATCTATACCAAAAAATTTGGAAGACTATTACCTGGCCAACTGACTGGAAGAGATCCATGTTTGTGTCAACTCCAAAGAAAGGTGACACAATGCAGAAATCTTCCAAAATATCATTAATATCACATGCAAGTAAAATTTTGCTAAAGATAATCCAAAAATGGATGCAACTATATATTGACAGAGAACTTTCAAGGTCAAGTCAGATTCAGAAGAGGACATGGAATGAGGGATATTATTGCTGACATCAGATGGATCTTGGCTGAAAGCAGAGAATACCAGAAAAATGCCTACCTGTGATTTATTGACTACACAAAGGCTTTCAATTGTCTGGATCATGACAAGCTATGGACAATATTGCAGGGAATGAGTATTCCAGAATACTTAATTGTACTCATGAGGAACCTGTACATAGACCAAAAGGCAGTTCAAACAGAACAAGGGAACACTGAATCATTTAAAATTAGGAAAGGTGTGTTGCAGGGTTGTATTCTTTCATCATATTTATTCAGTCTGTCTGTTGAGCAAATAATCCGAGAAGCTGGATTATGTGAAGAAAAATGTGGCATTATTATTGGAGGAAGACTCATTAACAACCTGTGATAAGCTGATGATACAACCTTGCTTGCTGAAAGCAAAGAGGACTTAAAATACTTACTGATAAAGATCAAAGATCACAGCCTTTGTTATGGGTTGCACCTCAATGTAAAGAAAGCAATAGTCCTCTTCACTGGGCCAATAAATTACATCAAGATAAATGGAGAAAAGATTGAAGTTGTCAAAGACTTCATTTTGCTGGGATCAACTATCAACACTCATGTAAGCAGCAGTCAAATAACCAAACCATAGACTGCATGAGAGAAATCTGCTGCACAAGACAAGACCTCTTTGAAATGTTGGAAAGCAAAGATGTTAGTTTGAGGACAAAGGTGTACCTGGCCCAAGCTACGGTATTTTCATTAGTCTCATATGCATATGAAATTTGGTCAAAGAATAAGGAAGACCATAGAAGAATTGATGCATTTGAGCTGTGGTGTTGGAGGAGAATTTTAAAAGTTCAATGGAGTGGCAGAAAACAAACCAATCTGTGTTGGAAGAAGTACAACCAGAGTGCTCCCTGGCAGCCAGGATGGCGAGACTTTGTCTTCCATACTTCAGACATACGATCAGTCCTTGGAGACAGATATTATGTTTGGTAAAGTGGAGGGTCAGAGAAGAAGAGGAAGGTCGCCCAATGAGATGGATTGGCACAGTGGCAGGAATATTGGACTCAAACGTAGCAACACTTGTGAGGTTGGTGCAGGATTGGGCAGTGTTTTGTTCTGTTGTGCATAGGGTTGCTATGAGTCGGTACCCATTAGATGGCACCCGATAGCAAGAGCAATGCATATATATCCAATATTTTGGTTCAGCAACCAGTTCCACCAGTTTTTACAAACATATTTATAATCTATGTTATAATATTAAGAAGTTTAAAGGTATAAGGTGTTTCACATATGTTTCATGTATGTATAAGGAAAATAACCTGGTTTGAATATATAAAACATATTAAGGATTGTGAATTTATCTCAAACCCTCCTTTCTCATTTCCCCCTCTACTCATTCACACACTGTTCCTTCTGTTAGCATCTCCATGGTACTGAATTGAGTTTGGTTTTTGCCCTAGGGAAATGGAACTGAGGAACAAGAGCTCTGGATTTTATTAGGACGTTACTATATCCTCTCATTTATCATAAAGAATTTTCATACATCTGTCAAGTTTGCTGTACTGTGATAGCTCACATGTTGCTAAGGCTAAGATGCTGGAAGTTATTTCAAATATCAGCAGAGTCACACATGGTGGACAGGTTTCAGTAGTGCTTTCAGTCTAAGACAGACCGAGAAGAAAAACCTGATGATCTAATTCTGAAATTAGCCAATGAAAATGTTGTGGATCAAAACAGAGCATTGTCTGAGAGAGTGCTGGATGATGAGTCCCCTAGGTTTGAAGACACTCAAAATATGCAATAATTGGAACAATGAACTTGAAAATGCTAATGATCATGGGGATGGTGCAGGAACAGGCAGCATTTCTTTTTGTTCTTCTACATAGATAGACTCACCATGACTAGAAGCTGACTCAACAGCAACTCACATCACATGGAAATCTTAATTCTGTCAGTTTCTCTTCATTCTCTCAATGCTTTTGCTCTTTAGTATCCCAAGTTGTTTTGTTTATAATACATCTATCAATTTCTACCATGCATAAAAAGTACATCGTGCTTCTAGAATCTCTATTCTAATCCTGGCTAATGTCTGCCCTAGTCCTGCTTTACTAACATATTCTCCCTGGTGGCTAAATCTCCATTCTTTATTGTAAGACAATAGAGTAAACAAAGGTTGAAACCTGAAAAGCATTTGGCAAGAATGATGACAGAATCCCAATACAACAACTTAAACAAATGGAAACCCAAATTCATTTTATACTAATGATACCACTTATTTAATAAAGCAACTGAACAGAAGGCATTTCCATCTCTCACTTGGTAACCAGATCTCAGAGAAGATTATATCACTCATTAGTAGGAAAGAAGAAAAGCAATTTAAGGATGCAAAAACAAGTGCACATCCCCAGCTCCCACTACATGTAAACAAATAGATAAAAGATTTATGATTTAGTCACAGTATTTTATTTAGAAAGGTTTAATCAATGTTTCCGTATCCTACAGCCAACTGCTTTGCCTAATAAGTTACATATTTGAAAATGAGGACATAGACTGGAAAAAGACCAGCTCCCAAGATTGTTTTCTTTAATAGCAGCATATTGAACAGTTATATTGCTAGTAGAGCCCAAACTCTAGGCAACTAGGACTGGGCAAGGTCATCCACAGGAGAGGAGTCAAGACGATGGGAGGGGTTCTGGGAAGCAAGCCAGATTGCCCAGAGGATCTGACAAATAAATTGTTTCCTATGTGTCAGGAGTTCTGGTGTGGTGCTTCAGGTTAATGTGCTGGACTACAAGGTCAGTTTGAACCTCAAAGTCTGCAGTTCAAGCTCACCAGACACTCCTCGGAAACCATAGACAGAGTTGCTATGAGTCAGACCAACTTGACAGCACTTAACAACAACAATAACAACAATGTATCATTTAAGTATTCTTGATGGTGCAATGGTTAATGAAGTGCTCAGCTGTGAACCAAAACAATTGGCAGTTGAAACAGGAATATCTTGAGAGAAAGACCTGGAGATCTGTTTTCTTAAAGATTACAGACTAGAAAACCCTATGTGGCATTTCTACTCTACAACACATGGGGTTGCTATGAGTCAAAAATCACGTGAACAACAACAACAAAATTATCTTTTCAAATCCTTGGGGTCCAGTTGGTTAATGTTCTCGTCTGCTAACCAGAAGGCTTGGTATTTGAGTTCACCCAGAAGAAAGACCTGGCCTTCTACTTCAGAAAAGCAACCACTGAAAACCCTAGGTAACGTAATTTTACTCTGACACATATACACATATTGAGTAGACAGGACTTAGAATGGACCCCTCACCAACTGGTGGTGGATCTTTGAAAGCAAACTGAGGGAACAGAAAGGCATTACTAACTTGTGTGAAATCATAAATAGATTATCTTGGCTTTTTCACTGCAGTGGAAGAACATTGCCATAGAAATAAGAGAGAATGGAATCAAAGAAAAACCTCCAAATAATTTTTTCTTGGGCTCCTCTAGCTCTTTTCTCTTTGAGATTGTATTCTTAATGGTCTCTGGACAATGTCCAACCCTGCTCCTGGAAAGATGAGTTAGTGCAAATACTTGCAATTCTGTCCATTGTTATTTATCCCCCGAAATGATCACTCAAAGCATTCATCCATTGCAATCAGATGTTGAGGTTCCCCTCTTAGAGGATCAAAGTGCAATGGGGAAGGACATGTGACAAGTGAAGATAGTTCATTTCAGTGAAGGATATAAGAGGCTCAACTGTCTGATATCATTAATATTACATGAAAGTAACATTTTTCTGAAGACAACTCAAAAATGTTGCAGCAAAACACTGACCAGGAATTGTCAGAAATTCAAGCTAGATTCAGACAAGGACATGGAATGAGGGATAGCATTGCTGGCATTAGATTAAACTTGACTGAAAGTTGAGAATACCAGTTTATTTGTGTTTTATTGACTACATAAATGCATTTGACTATAAGGATCATAACAAACTGTGGCTAACATTGTAAATAATGGGTATTCCAGAACACTTCATTGTGCTCATGCTGAACCTGTAAATAGATTAAGAGGCAGTTTCTTGAACAAAGCAAAGGGATACTAAATGGTTTAAAATCAGGAAAGATGTGCATCAAGTTTGCATTCTTTCATCATATTCATTCAATCTGTATGCTGATCAAATAATCTGAGAACCTGGACTATATGAAGAAGAATGTGGTCTCAGGATTAGAGGAAGGCTCATTAACAACCTGAAATAAGTAGAGAGTACAACCTTGCTTGCTGAAAATGGAGAAGACTTGAAGTACTACTGATGAAGATCAAAGAATACAGACTTCAATATGGATAAAATTCTTTACAGAAGTGTAAAAAATTCTTTACAATAATTAAATTTCTTTACAATAAGTGTAAAGAAAACAAAAGTCTTATCAATTGGACCAATAAACAACATCATGATGAATGGAAAAAAGATTGAAGGTGTCAAGGATTTCACTTATTTGGATTCACAATTAAAGCTCATGGAAATAAATCAAACCATGTATTTCATTGGGCATATCTGCTGCAAAAGGCCTGTTTAAAGTATTAATGAACAAATATGGCACTTTGAGGATTAATATGTGCCTGAACCAAGTTATGATACTTTCAATCATCTCATATGCATGTGAAAACTGAGCAGTGAATATGGAAGACCAGAGAAGAAGAGATGCACTTAAATTATGGTGTTGGTAAAGAATATTGAAATTGCCATAAGCTGTCTGAAGAACAAACCAATCTGTATTGGAGAAAGTCCAGCTAGAAGGTTCCTCAGAGCTGAGTTCAACTTATTTTGAACAAGTTATTAGGAAGGCCAGTCCCTGGAAAAAGAGGAAGACCCCCAAAGACATGGATTGACACAGTGACTGCAACAATGGGCTGACACAACAATTGTGAGGGTGGTGCGGGACTGAGCACTGTTTCATTTTGTTGTACATAGGGTTGCTATGAGTCAGAAATGATTCAACATACCTATTAGCAACAACTGACCCAGAGCTGGATTGACTCACTCCACCAGTCTTGGGAGGACCATTAGGATACAAGCAGGGATAAAGAGGCCTTCAGACGGTTATCATTTATGGTAAATCTGAAGGGTGAGAACTTTAGAAAGTTAAAATCCAAAAGGTTCTGAAAAGTGAAAGGTTCTTGCAAGTTCTGGGAATGAATGGATCTGGGAAGCTGACTTTTTTATTTGTGTGAAAACGGAACAGGACAGATAGTCTGAAAACGCTGTATGGGGCTACATCGCAAAAGGCAGAATATTAGGACAAAGTCAGCACAGGTTCTGTAACCAGACTTCTAGCTCTGACACTCGCTTACAGTGTAACCTCTCTGCCTCAGTGTCTTTGTCTGTAAAATGGACAAAAATCACTCCTCTAAACACAATCTCTGTATTCTAATATCATTATTATATGTGGAGGGTCAGAGAAAAAGAGGAAGACTACCAACGAGTGGCAGCATCGATGGACTCAAGCATGGCAGCAGTAGTGACGTTGGCCCAGGATCGGGCAGTGTTTTGTTCTGCTGTGCATAAGGTCGCTATGAGTCGGTACCGACTCGATGGCCCTTAACAATAACAACAACAACAACAAATAATATCAAATTGAGCTATGTAGCTCACTAAATGTTGTTGTTATGTGCTATCTAGTCAGTTTCACTCATAGTGATCTTGTATAGGGTTTTCAAGGAGCAGTTGATAGGTTTGAACTGCCAATCTTGAGGTTCACAGTCCAGTGCTGATCCTACAGCACTATACCAGGAGTCCACCAAATGTTAGCTATGCCAAAATGCTAGTTCTCACCAAGGTATTTCTTCTATATGTCTTCCTTGAACAAATTTATTTGTTTTTATATTATGGAATCCACTCAAACTCAACCAGTAAAAGGGTGTTCACTAGGAAATGCAGGGGAAAAGTCAGAAGGTGATGCTGAGCCCTAGAGTTGAGATTAGGGATGAGATTCCCCTTGCCGTCTTGGTCAGAGACCAAGGCAGTCAACATCTGCTCCTCAGGGGACCAAAGGCTCCCTCTCATTTTCCTGCCTGCTTCATCCACTGTGTTCCATTTCATCCAGACTCTTCTAGTCCTATCAAATCATCACACAGTCTGAGAAAGTTCTTCAAAATAAAATTCTGAACATGGAAGGTTCTTGCTTCAAGCCTTCTGTAATCTTTCACTGCCTACAAAAATAAGTCCAACCTATATTGTGCCACCCAGTCTCTGCAAGGTGACATTCACCATATGTTTCCAACTTCCACCTTTCTTCACCATACTCCCAACAATTTCTCCACATTCCATGTTCCATTTTCACTGGGTATGGGGTGATTAGCTATCAATCCATCACTTCCGCTTTCCAAATGCCTCTTAGTTGCAAGATAAGGGGTAAAACCATCTTTGAATTCTTAGTTACCTGTTCAGTAATGGCACTGGTTGATGGTTTTGGGTGATGTTTGATGGACTTTATCATTCTAAATATTTTTATCTGGCAAAATTAATAGAGTCATGATCATATTTATATTTGGGTGATAGTTGTTTTGACCAGAAATAAGAACATGGATTAAAATGCCAAGAACATAAATACACAAAGGACAATTTGAAGTTTTTCAAAATGATCCCAACTGAGAGATGATGAGTATTTTACCAAAGTAGAAAAAGGAGCAACACAAGATTTATGACAAGCTCTATGCCTGAAAAGGTGTTCTTCATGTTCACACATGATTTAAATTCAGCTACACAATAACTCTATCAGGGAAGGGCTATTTCTAGTTCCAGTTTGGATATGAAATAGAGATTTGCAAGATCAGACCACTTGCCCAAAGTCACATATGAAACGTGATGTGGGAAGTTTGTTGGAAATGAGGTAGAACACTTAAGGGTTGTTAACAGACTAAAAAAA
>NW_006408694.1:4148455-4163155 GCF_000296735.1 Chrysochloris asiatica | reverse complement strand
TTTTTTTTTTTTTTTCCTTTTTCTCTCTGGTTCTTCTGATTAGAGGTGAGGCTGGTCTCCACCAGTATGCAACCTCAGGGAAGGTACTGCTTTCCAGGCCTATGGAACGGCTCTGACTCCAAGGTTGTGAGCACAATTGAAGGGGGAGGAGCCAGCCCCAAGAGCCCCACTGGGGCAGGCCCTACTTTATTCTGCAAAGTTGGTCCTGGTCTGCCCTGGGCTAGCTCTCACTATGAGAAGTGGTTGAATGGACATACATGTGGGGTAGAGAAGAGGGAAAAGAAAGAATAAAAGAAAGAGAGAGAGAGAAAGAAACAGAGATGTAGAGAGAGAGGGAGATAAAAAGAGAAAAACAGAAAAAGAGACTGGTTATATGTGTGGGTCCAAGAGGTACATCTTGAGCTTTTTGGGCAACTGTGAAGGCAAGATGCCTGTAGGTGGTGCAGAGACATCCCAGTTATTGGTGGAGGAAAAAGCAGTAGCCATGTTTTGCTTTTGTTTTTGTTTTTCTTCTTTTCTTCATTACTTTTTTATTTGCCCCTGTTGTTTGCTGGTTACTTGTTTTCCCTCTCTCTTGTGGGAATGTTTCCTGTTCTTAGCTCACCCCACAGGAGACCACCCATACAACCATCCACAGTCATACCCTCTACAGGAAAAAGACAAACAACCCAATTTAAAATGGTACAGGACATGAACAGACACTTCACCAAGGAAGACATCCAGGCAGCCAACAAATACATGAAGAAACATCCACTACCATTAGCCATTGTATTTGTTGTTAAGTTTCAGCAAATCAGTTCCTACTCATAATGACCCTGTATAGGGTTTCTGAGGAGCTGCTGTTGAGTGTGAATGCCAACCTTGTGGTTCTAACTGACCTTGGGGTCCAGTGCTTATCCTACAGTGCCCATCAGTATTACATTCTGCCTACAGAATCCTTCAATACCACAAGTCAAGTCTTCAATTTTTCTTCAGTTCTCTCAGTTTGAAAAATGTTGAGTGTATTATGTCTTTTGGTATTCTAATTCTAGGTCTTTGTACATTACATTATAATACTTGATTGTCTTCTGTAGTTGCCTTTGAAAAATACTTTCCCAAATTTTTCCTAATTTTGGTCAGGATTCTTCAACAGAATCTTTTGGTAATTGTATCTGGGCACTATCAAGTTTTTGGGTCTCATGGCAAAGTTCATGGAGGCAGTTAACCACACATTCCATTTTATCCTCCTATTCACAACTATTTTTCTTCCTCTCATGCTCAGGTAAGCAGAGGCAAGTTGTTGTACCTCATATG
Source organism: Chrysochloris asiatica (assembly GCF_000296735.1). Lineage (NCBI taxonomy): Eukaryota > Metazoa > Chordata > Mammalia > Afrosoricida > Chrysochloridae > Chrysochloris > Chrysochloris asiatica. The sequence continues at coordinate 4,161,862 of NW_006408694.1, read as the reverse complement.
GGTAATGGCAAGCTTTTAAGACTCTTGGCGCTACAAAATTAAGTAAGAGATAGAACAGAAGCACTAGAAACAACATTAGGCAATTGTCTATTTTAGTCATCTCTATTTCCTAAATGCTTTGCAAATTACTGGGATATGGTAGACATTTAATTAGTATTGAATAAGTTGAGTCATTACATTTATTATAAAATAATATGCATTATCCCCATTAGGGTAGTGCGGTGGCTATGTACAATAAGCATTGGACAGCCAACCATTAGGTCAGCGATTCGAGCTCAAGAGCCATTCCATGGGAAAAGATGAGGCTTTCTGCTCTCACAAAGATGTACAGTCTTGGAAACCCTATACATTGTCACTATGAGTAGGAGCTAGCTCGATGGAACTTAACAACAGAAAAATCCCCATTAGTATTTTTAAATTACATTAAGATAAAAAAATGTATCTTATGAAATAGATAATGTCATGATAAATAGAGAAAACACTGAAATTGTCAAAGACTTCATTTTGCTTGGATCCACTATCAACATTCATGGAAGCAGCAGTCAAGAAATCAAACAATGTATTGCATTAGCCATGGTATTTTCAATTGCCTCCTATTGAAAGTTATACAATGAGTAAGGAAAATGGAATTGATGCATTTGATTTATGTTATTGGAGAAGAATATTAAAAATACCATGGTTTGCCAAAAGAATAAACAAATCTGTGTTGGAAGTACAGCCAAAATGTTCCTTAGAAGCCAGGTTGGTGAGATTTCATCTCTTATACTTTGGACAAATTATCAGGTGGGACCAGTTCCCAGAGAAGAACATCATGCTTGGTAAAGCAGAGGATCAGCAAAAAAGAGGGACAGCAATGAGATAGATTGGCACAGTGACAGTAGCAACAGGCTCAAGTATAACAACAGTTGTGGGGTGGTGCAGGCCCGGGCAGTGCTTCCTTCTGCAGTGCATATGGTCATCATAAGTCAGAATTGACTGAACAGGACCTAACAACAACAACATGAAGTAGTTTGGTAAATTATCCATCTCCAATGGCACTAGGAAGTCTGGATTTAACAAGACATTGCAGTTATGTTCCACATTGTTCCAAAGTTTGGTCAGGATTATTCTCAAGAGTGTTTGATCAAAACTTTCAGTAAAGACAGTTGGGCACAAACCACTTTTGCTGATCTCATAGTTCATGGAGGCAGTTAGCAACACATTCCATTTTCTGTGTTACTCAGACCAATTGTTGTACGTTGTATGGGTACTTACAAGCTTTTAAGACCCCTAGTACTATAAAATTAGCTAGGTGATAGAACAGAAGCAATAGGAACAATATTATAAAATTATTTGGGGTCGTCCATAACACCACAAAGGAGCTCTGGTAGCATGGTGGTTACAAATTGGGCTGCTAACCTCAGGGTCAGCAGTTCAAAACTACTAGCTGTTCCATGGGAAAAAGATGAGGCTTTTTGTTCCCATAAGCCTCGGAAACCCTGTATAGGGTTGCTATGAGTTGGAACCGACTCCATGGCACATGTATGTATAACACCATAACCTTAAACCTTCAAGTTTAGAAAATAAGTCTCTGAAGTGTTTGGTTTATGAGTGTTTAGTAAAAAAATAACATCATAAAATCATAGAAACCTTTATTAAAGAAAGTTATCAAAATCAGAAGCCATTCTTCTGAACATATCCTTCATCTAGGCCTATGTATTTGGAAGGCTTTCCATCTCCCTAATTCTTGGTCCCACCACTCATCTGTCAGTTCACCTTATTGTGATGGCTGTGTGGTACTGTGATACTGGAAGCTATGTCAGCCATGGTGCATAGGTTTCAGCATAGCTTCCAGACAAAGATAGACTAGGAAGAAGGAGAGGCAGACCACTTCTGAATGGTTAGCCACTGAAAATCTTATGGACAGCAGGGTAATCTTGTCTGATAGAGTTCTGGAAGATGAGCTTCTCAGGTTGGAAGGCATTCAAAATATGACTAGCATAGTGCTACGTCCTCAAAGTACAGTTAATCTTAATGCTTTGGAAAGAGTTAAGCTTCAGGGGCCTATATCTGCTGTTGGGAGTCCTAGTTGATGTTATAAGATAAAGCACTGGACCTCAAGGTCAGCACGTACCACAAGGTCGGAGGTACAAACCCATCAGTCACTCCTCGGAAAGCCTATACAGGGTTGCTATGAGCTGGAACTGACTCGACAGCACTTAACAACAACAACAATAATTTGCTATTGTGGCACAGCTTAAAATGAGAACAACTGCAACCATCCATTAATAATCATGATATGGAATGTATGAAGTATGAACCCAGGAAAATTAGAAATAAAAAATGAAATGGAACACATATAGATTGATATTCTACATATTAGTGAGCTGAAAGGCTCATTTTCAATCAGACATTGGGAACAACAAATTGAAGAGGAAAGGCAATTGCATGTTTCCCAAAAACAATATTTCAAGGTATCTTGAAGAGCAATGCTGTCTGTGATAGGATAATATCCAAACAAGGAAAGCCAGTTAACACTATTACTATATAAATGCATGCACCAATCACTAAAACCATAGATGCTGAAATTGAAGAATTCTGCCAACTTCTTCAGTCAGCAATTGACCAAACATTCAATCAAGGTCCATCAAGAATTACTGGCGATTAAAATGTGAAAGTTGGAAACAAAGAGGAAGGATCAGTAGTTGGAAAATAAGGCTTTCTTGGCCTTTTTCTTCCCAATGAAATTTTCAAATGTCTTTAAATTCCTTCATACTAAGGGCCTGTGATTGTCCTTTGTGAAAATTTATAAAGATTATTGTTCTTGATATTAGGACTCAATTCTGTCTCAGAGAGACCCAGCATACAACAAAAGAACACTACCTGGCCCTGCATCAGCCTCACAATTGTTAAGTTTGTTGTAGCCACTGTATCAATCTCATTGAGGGACTTCTTTTTCACTCTTATTTAATAAGTGTGATGTCCTTTTTCAGGGATTGGTCCTTCCTGGTAACATGTTCAAAGTATATGAAATGAAGTCTCACCATCTTCTCTTCTAAAAAGCATCCTGGCTGTATTTATTCAAAGACAGATTTACTTGTTCTTCTGACAGACAATCCATGTAATTTCAATATTCTGCACCAACACCATAATTTAAATGCATCGTTCTTCTCTGGCCTCCCTTATTCATTTTTTAACTTTCACATCCATATGAGACGATTGAAGATACCAGTCTTGGGTCAGGCATGCCTTAGTCCTCAAAATGCCACCTTTGCTCTTTAACATTTTAAACAATCTTTTGCAGGAGATCTTTTGCCAGTGCAATAAATGGTTTGATTCTTGATTGCTGCTTCAGTGAACTTTCACTGTGGGTCTAAGAAAAATGAAATACTTGATAACTTCAATCTTTTGTGCACTTATCATGATGCTGTTTATTGGTCCAGTTGCCAGGATTTTTATTGACTTTGCATTGAATCTTATCCATAGTGAAGGCTGTGTTCTTTGATTTTAATCAGTAGTACTTCAAACCTTCTTTGCTTTCAGCAAGTAAGGCTATATCATCTGCATATCACTGGTTGTTAATGAGTCTTTATCATATAAACTTCCCAGATTGAATGAATATCATCAAAGAATAGAACCCTAACAACACCTATTCTGATTTAAAATCATTCAATAACCTTTTGTTCTGTTCAAACAACTGCCTTTTAATCTATGTGCAGGTTTAGCATGAGCACAATTAAATGTTCTGGAATTCCCATTCTTCTCAATGCTATCCTCGGTTTGTGATGATTCACACAGTCGAATATCTTCACATTACCCATAAAATACAAATAAATATCTTTCTAGTATTTTCTGCTTTCATCCAAGATCCATTTGGTGTCAGCAATGACTTTCCTCATTCCATGTACTCTTCTGAATCCAGCTTGAATTTCTGGTAGTTCCCAGTCAATGTACAGCTGCAACAGTTTTTGTTTTGTTTTTTAATTTGTCAATTATTTAATGAGATTCTTTCTCTGCAAGAAATCTAGAATACTAACTGGTGAGCATAAATTCCATTTGTGAGAGCAAACACAGCACGCAGGTAACGTTGGAGCTGGAGAATGGCTTTGATTTTTGGCATAATTTGTGAGTCCACAGCTTTCTGATCCACTTTGCGCTGCTCTGTAACCTTGTATTTCTCTTTCTCAGTGTGGAAGATCTCGCCTTCTTGGTGCCTGGGCTTCCGCAGCTTCTTCTTCTTGAAATAAGCATCCGTGAAATGTTTGGGGATCTTCACACCACTGATATCAATTTTGGTGGAGGTGGTAATGACAAATTTCTGGTGTGTTCTATACAGAGGGACTTGATTGAGGGACAGAGGTCCAGTCACAAGGAGCAAACCACTGGCCAGCTGCTTCAGGAAAACCACTCTCTTGTCTCGATGGTGCCCATCGAGGATGATCAGAATGGTCCCAGGAGTGATGCTGGACCGCAGTCTTCTGACATGCTGACTCAAGGGTTTTTGCCATGGATCAACAGCTTCTGAGGCACGTCTTCAGTCAGGTAATACCTAGGCATTTTGCTCGGTTTAACCTCTCGGGTACCACCATTCTTGTCACTGGCAACTGACTTTGTGACAGTAGCAAGAACATTCTCTTCCTTCTTTTTTTCAATGCTGGATTTAGCAGTTGAGTAATTCCTCTTGTAAATGGCCTTTCTGGAATACATGGCCGATCAGGAATATCTGCCAATTCCTCCAACTAGAACAGGATTTCACTTGCAGTGCGGCTTCCCCTGCTTTGGGTTTTTGCTCTTGAGGTGAGCCTTCTTAGCTTGGCCACTGGCATCTGCTTTTATGACTTCAGGCTTCTTCTCCTTAGTAGCTGGATTCTTAGCCTTTTCGCCTACCATCTTGCAAGATGCGATAGAGTGCAACAGTTTTTAAATTATCATAAACTAAATTTTTACTTCAACTAAATTTTACAACAACAATCCCTCAGAAGTGAGCTGTTTATTCCTTCCTAATCTGTCTTGGTCTGAAAGATCCTGCTGGTATTTGAAATTCTGGTGGCATACCTTCCTGCATCACAGCAACATGCAAGTCACTATAATATGACAAATTGAAAAATGAATGGGCCCATCAACACTAATGAAACACCATTCCTCTTCAATTTGTCATTCCCAGTTTAGTAAACCATATGATTGTCCAATTCAAAGTGGCAAATGCCAGTCCATTTCAGCTCATGAATGGCTAGGATCCTATTATGGACATGATGTGGAGTACTGGTGGTGCTGTGGGTTAATGCCGGTTTGAACCACACACAAGGTCAGTGGTCCAAGCTCACCAGCTGCTCCTTGGAAACAGGGTAACTATGGGTCAGAACCAACTGATTGGCACTTAACAACAATGACATCACAATTAAACCTTTGGAATCCCAAAATTAGTCATCAGATTCTTCTGAGCAGAACTCTCTGCCTAGAATGTAACTGTTCTAATAGATTTTTCTCAGAAGCAAGTGTTTTGATTGGACTTTTTTTTTTTAAAGCCACCTTAATGAGTCTAAGGCAATTGTATCTCTGAGAGAACGTGTCTACAGTCATCAACTGATTACACAGACATGTTTAAACATATTTACTTGGAATAAATTTGAACATGTATGAACTAGAACAAATTTTTGACTTACCTTCATAGATGTTGCTGTTGTTAAGTGTCCTTGAGTTGGTTCAGATTCTCAGTGACCCTGTGTAGGGTTTGTGAGGAGCAGCTGGTGAGTTTGACCTGCTGACTTTGTAATTCAAACCAACAATGTGGTCCAGTGCGTTATCTTGCAGCTCCACACCAGTATTCTTACCTTTGTAAGGATCGAAACTTTACTTGACCAAACTTTAGCATGGCTTCAAAAATTATCCAAAAGCACCTAGGCCTCCGCTTATCTATAACATGACTAAACCCAGCTGCCAGGAAATATACAAGCAAAGACATCTCCCTTAAAGGTCATAACAATTAGGTTAGGCTGCCCTAAAACATCATTGGATATACCCCACACCTGCAAGAAACTGACAAATTGACCGCCAGAAACAAATCCGCGTAAAGGTCAGAATACTTACTTTTTGCCAAAACCAACCAGCTTAAAGGTTAATATGTTCACCAATTGCAAAATGCTTACGCACTGTTGCCGAAATCTGCCTTGTGTAACCCTATAAAAAGTAATGAAACAAACAGATAGGGGTCGCCTTCATCTGCTAGTTTCAGGAGTCCTTGTGAAGGTTGACTCCAACGCGTTGGCAAATAAACCTCTTGCGTTTGCATCAAACTTGAGTCCTGTTGATCTTTTTGGGGTCTCCTACCAGATAAGGCCATCTGGGGCCTAACACCTTCATATGTAGAAGGTGATAATATAATTTATCATCAAAAATCAGTATACTTTTGAGTATGGAAGAGACACAAAAGCCGCTAAATCATATGTGCGCATAGAATTCTCTTTCCGTGAACCAAGATTTGCTTCTTAAGTAATGCACTTCAAGTGCAGCCACCATCTGAGGATAAGTGAGATTTTTGTGTTGCTCTGATACTGAACAGGTTCCAAAGGAGCTTTCAGATTAAACAGACTAGGTAGGAAGGGCTGATAATTGATTTATAGAAATCAGTTAATATGGCCCTATCTTATTGTTCATTGTGCTACCATGACCAACTCAAAGACAGCTAACAACAGCAATACATATGTATGTACTCCTCACTTAGTGACTATCTTGTTATTGGACATTGTGCATTTAACAGAATAGTAGAAAATCTGCTGTTCTATTATTTTGTGCAGTAAGAGCACTCATCTGGAATTAACAAATGTTGAAGTGTGCAGTGAGTGTAATGCTGGCTGTGATGGCTAAGACAATGTATCAATTTGGCTGGACCATGATTCTCATGATGTAATTCAGCAGTTATGTAATGATGTAGTCATCCTCCATTGTGTAATTTGATATGGTCATCCTCCATGTTTACATAACACTAGTTTTCACATAAAGACCTGATCTCTGGAACTGAGTGAATAAGTGAGCAGTGGGTGTACACAGATTGGCAAATAGGTTTTGTTAAGTAGAACTACAAATGATTCTATTCTGATTACAAGGAGGCAGTCTTTTGTACAAGCTAAGCAGGCACAATTTTTCTCCATTCCTCTCCCTGCTGGTATTTTTAAGTCTCAGAACAAATCAGCCAGCCCCTTCTGAGGGCTGGTGTTTATTTAAAAGTTACAATTCTGGGCTAACCCCTTGGGAAGTCAGGAAGTCATGATTCAGTAGGATGTTTGTTAACAGGATTAAAAATGTTCAGTTAGTCACATAGACTGCATACAACAACTCTGAGAGTAAATTTTCTTTGTCTATTCAGTCATGATGCTAGTGGGACATATATAATATTTGTGTACAGCCCACCAAAGTTGACCTACCTATAAAAGGAAGACCAGTAAAAGGTAGACTCACATTGTGCCCCTTAGCTATGAAGTCAGGTGGAGGGCTGGTATGAGAGAATCTATAACCACTAGGAAAGTTTCCAGGAGCCAACGAGTGTCAGTGTGTCATACAACTGCCCCATTTAAGTCTTTGGATCACAACACAAAATGGGCTATGTATGGAAAAGCCATTACCTCTGCCTTAGAAGCTTTTAAGCCAGTGGGTCATTCATCTGTTGTATATTTTCTGTTTCTAATAGTAAGTAATAAAAGCTACCTTCCATGTCCTAATGTGTAGTCAGTCTCTGATTAGAAGGATGTAATATTTCTGGAGTAGTCCATATTAATTATCAACTCCTCTTTTCCAGTGGCCTCCTGGCACTCTAGAAATTGGTGACAACCTGAGAGTACATTGTAGATTTGCCATATAGCACCACAGATTTGATGTAGCATAGCAGAATCTAGAAATGTTTAACTCAGAAAACAGATTCTATTCTATTTTCAACAGTAAAGTTTAAAAAAAAAAAAAAAAAACATATCTGAATGTAATAAAGGCCATTACTAAATGGGTCAGGGGCACATTAGTCCTAAAATTGACGTTTTTGCTCTTGAATATTTTAAAGAGGTCATTTGCAGCAGATTTGCCTAATGCAATACAGCCCCTGATTTCTTGACTGCTGCTTCCATGAACATAGATTTTGGATCCAAGCAAATTGAACTTTTTGACAACTTCCATGTTTTTCATAGTAGATGTCTATGATACAATTATGTCATTGGTATTTTTTTCAGTATAGTCTTAATATTTGGACCTACAAATTCTCAGGCTTATTTTTATGGTTAATGAATTTGTGATTGTTAACACCACTAACTGTCTCTTCTCAGCAAGTAGACCATAATATTTTAAGTGATAAAATACTAGGAAAGGTACAGAGGTATAGGGTAGGTTCAGAGTAGACACTGCTAAATAATAGACTCAATATTATTTGTTGCTAAAATGTATAAAGTATTTTGAGGCTCCTGGGTGGTATAATCAGCTTGTTATCAAATACTAACCTAATGTTACATTGCATTAAAATATTTCAGCACCATTTTTTTCTACAGGTAATTTTTTGTTTTGTTTTTGTTTCTATTAAGGGTCTCTTTATCTGACAAAAATTTTCCATGACACAAAACATTTTAAATAACTTCTGTATTTATAATTCTTTTGAATAGTTTGTCAGTTTCAGATATTGCAAAATTAGAGGCCTCCTCAATTTCATTTAATTCTGGTAGTTTATTAGCTTATCTAATTAGAAATAGGAACACAAGGAAAAAAATTATTTCTTGCCAAAAGTTACAGTATTCCAAAACACAAATCATAAATCTTCAAATTAATTTTGTACACAGTTAAGCACTCATTATTTAACTTCTTTATTTCTCCTCTTGATTTTGTACAGATATTTTTTAATCTCTTCCTGTTTGTAAGTTTTGGGGTTTTGTTTGATAACTGCAACTTACGAAATGTTTCAAAAATTAACTTTTTTGTGCTCCATGAATTGAAAATGTGCATTACAAATTCCAATTATTCACAACAACAGCAACAACAAAAATGTAACCACGATTTAAAAATAGTTGCTCTCATTTTAGGATATGAATTGATTTAGAGAGTAGGTTCTCTATGGCTCACACTTCTCTAACATGTGCTTGAACTCATGCATCATAGAGGAAAAGTCCACACCACATCCCTAGAGCACTATGTTGTATTCAGCATCAGTTTGGGTACAAAAATTTGTCAATGTTTATGAATATTTTATGTCAGAACTAATCAGATATATGAATACTTCTATAATACTTTTTTTTTCTTCCCTCTTAATAATTTTTTTCTTTAATTTTTATTGTGGATTGAGTGTAAGTTTACAAGGCAGATCATCAGTTTTACATTCAACAAATCATACAACTTGTTTCATCACAATGATTACATTCCCCTCCATGTCCCATCAGTTAACAGTACTTCTCTCTATTCACTTTGTTGTTGTTGTTAGGTGCCATCGAGTCAGTATCAACTCATAGTGACCTTATGCACAGCAGAAGAAACACTGCCCGATCATGGGCCAATCTCACTACTGTTGCCATGCTTGATTGAGTCCATCGATACTGCTACTTGGCCAATCCATCTCATTGGGGGTCTTCCTCTTTTTCTCTGACCCTCCACCTTACCAAACATGATATCCTTCTTCAGCAACTGGTCCCTCCTGACAATATGTCTATTCGCTTGAGCTCTCTTTAAAAAAACAAACAAACACTCAAGCATATACAATAATTTATACCACCAAAGGGCACATTCTGCAAGTCTGCCTCCTGGCCATCCGCTCTTAGTCCCTCTCTTCCCATGAATCTAGAGTCCTCAGTTGCCCCCTCTCTCCATGTCCCCATCTCTGCCTCCATCTCTGGTGTCGCTGCTTCTCTGGATAAGGTCTCTCATTCCGCTTGTGCTCTTCTCCCTTGATGGTCCTCGGGTCCTTTATTTCTGGACTGCAAGATTAACTGCTCCCCCATTTTGTTACAAAACTCCTACCTTTACAATTGTGAAAATCACAACTAGTCATGATAACAATTACTCACTATTGAATCATAGGAATCTTATCCCCATTTCTTTTAATCAAACCCATCTAGAAAAGATGACAACTATTTAGTGGGGACTCTTTCTTCCCTGACACACTCTTAAATTAAACTCCCTCTTGATATTTGCAAGCTAGTCACTTCATGCCTTTATCACCCCATCATTTTAGGTAGCCAATGTCTAAGTTGCCCATCCTTATGCTCTGTATACAGTGGGTATAGCACTGATACATGATGTGAAGACTTCTTCCCTCTCTGTTAGTATTTAGAGTTACTTCCTCCATGAGTATAGGTCAGGTTCATCAAATTGTAGCAATTTACCCTTGATTCCGTTATCAAAAATTATTGTTGTTGTTTTTTAATCTTCCTCTAGTAGAGTTCTGGAGTCCTGGTGTGGCGCTGTGGGTGAATGCGTCAGAGTGCAAAGTCATTTGAACTGCAAGTTTGGTGGTTCAAGCTCACTAGCTGCTCCTTGGAAACCCTATACAGGGTTGCTATGGATCAGAATTGATTCAACAGCACTTAGCAACAACAAGTAGAGTTCTGATTATCAAGCCATCAAGGCTAGGTCAAATGGGTAAAATCTGCAAGTTTGGGTGGTCTCGTGCTTCTCCCCTCACTTCATATCAGCTGGATACTTCACTCTCAGCTCTAGCCCTCTGTGGCTCTGTCTTTGTCCATGGGCTCAGGTATCCCCAGGTCTCACCGCGCTTTGGGCCAATGAGCCCTTCTTCTTCTCTCTCTCATCTCCAGGTCAAGGGGAGTCTATGGACCATGGTTGAATTCAACCCATTTCTTCATTGCTGCCTTATAATACTTTTGGTATAAAATATTCATAAACATTGGCAACTGCAGTATCTTTTGTAATAGGTAGAATATCTCATCCTTTATGATATAATTATGCATTATGTGTTCATCATGATCAAGTCTAAATATATTTTTGTTTCACCAATTTTTGAATCCATTAAGAACATTGAATTATGATGCTGTGCTTTAACAAAATTTGTATTCGTATTTGTTGTTGTTATTAAGTGCCTTAGAATCTGTTTTGATTCATAGCCACCCTCTGTAAGGTTTCTGGGGAGCACTTGTGGGCTTTGAACTTCTGGCCTTGCAGTTAACAGTTATTCTACAAGGACACACCTGTACTCTGTATTCATATTATCACCATAAAAATATATAAGCTTAATTCAATTTTTACACTGAATCTATAGCAGCTCTCACACAGGCAAAATAACAACAAAAACAACATTTTAAAGTTCCAACTTTTCAACTTTGGCAGACTGACTTCCAAATGTTTTACTCTGAGTTCATAAATTAGTTGAAACCAGTCAAACCTTAATAGACTTTCCTAATTTTCTTTGTGATCTATCTGATAATTTCATTTATCTCTTGCAAAGTTCTTGTCCTGCTAATAAAGCCAAGTCATTTTACAGCTTTTGTTTTATATTTGTCCATTCGTAAAAAAAAAAAAAAAAAATCCATGGAGTTGATGATAAATGAAATTAATTCAGGGCACTGATAAGATTTAAATGATGAGTTTTGCATCACAGAATGACATGCAAGGAGATCTTCCAGTGCTGTATATGCTGGACCTCTTCTTAAAAGCATGAGGCAATGTCTCTCCAATGGTGTGCGTCTTCTGGTTTACAGAGATCAGTGATAACACCACATGCCTCCTGTGGTCCTGAGGTAGTCACAGTTATATCAGCTTCCTGACTTGTTGTTTAATCTTTTCTTAAATTTTAATTGCATTTTTAGCTCATTCCTGACAAAAGGGCTTACTGAAAAATATATATTAACATTTTTAAACAAATAAATGAATTACAGAATCACACCACATATTAAGTATATGCAGCAAGATTATTCAGGTTTTTATATCTGACCAGTCTCTATATCCCATGTGTTGTTATGTGCTGTCGAGTCGGTTTTGACTCATAGGAAACCTATGCACAACAGAATGAAACTCTGCCCAGCCCTGTGCCATCTCATAATTGTTACACTTGAGCCCCTTGTTGCTGCCATTGTGCCAATTTGCTTCATTGAGTGTCATCCTCTGTTTCTCTGACCCTCTACTTTACTAACCATGATGATCTTCTCCAAGAGCTGGTCCATCCTGATAACATGACTAAAGTATGAAAGATGACTCTCACCATCCTGGCTTCTAAGAAACATTCTGACTGTAGTTCTTCCACAGAGATTTGTTTGTTCTTCTGGCAGTCCATGGTACGTTCAATATTTTTCACCAGTATCATAACTCAAATGCATCAAATATTCTAAGGTTCTTCTTATTTGTTGTCCAACTTTCACATGCATATGAGGCTATTGAAAATACTATGGCTTGGGTCAGACATACATTAGTCCTCAAATTGTTGGACTCAAACCAAAAGGTCTGCAGTTCAAACCTGCCAGGTGTGCTTCAGAATCCCTATACAAGGTCACTATGAGTCAGAACTGACTCGACAGTGCATAACAACAACAAATACTTTAAAGAGACCTTGTGCAGTAGATTTGCCTAATGTAATACATTGTTTGACTTCTTGATTTCTTCTACAATGTATATTGATAGTGGATCCAAGCAAAATGAAGTCTGACAACTTCACTAGTTTCTCCATTTATCAGGATGTTATTTATTGGTCCATTTTAAAGGATTTTGCTTTTCTTTATATGGAGGTACAATCCATACTGAAGATTGTATGTAGTCTTTGATCTCCATCAGTAAGTATTTTAAGTCCTCTTCACTTCCAACAAACAAGGTTGTATCACTTGTGTATTCTAGGTTGTTAATGACTCATCCTCCAATCCTGATGCCACTTCTTCATGTAGTCCTGTTTTTCATATTATTTTCTCAACATACAGATTAAATAAGTATGGTGAAAGAACTCAGCCCTTGCACACACCTTTCCTGATTTTAAACCATTCAGTATCCCCTTGTTCTGTTCAAACAACTGCCTCGTGGCCTATATACAGCTTCCTCATAAGCACAACTAAGTGTTCTGAAATACCCATTCTTCACAATATTATCCATAGCTTGTCATGATCCATACAGTCAAAAGTCTTTGCATATCCAATAAAGCATAAGTAAACATCTTTCAGCCACAATCCATCTGATATTAGTAATGATATACCAAGTCCTCATCTGATTCTGACCTGAATTTCTGGTCAATGTAGTTACAGACATGTTTGAATTATCTTCAGCAAACATTTAGTTGTACATAATATTAAAGACACTGTACAATCATTTATGCATTTCACTGGGGCACCTCTTTTAGGAATGGACACAAATATGGATCTCTTCTAATTAGTTGTACAAGTAGGTATCTTCCAAATTTCTTAGCATAGATGGATGTCCACCTCCAGTGCTGTCAGTTTGTTGAAAGATTTCAATTTGAATTCTGTCAATTCC
>NW_006408694.1:4122089-4148355 GCF_000296735.1 Chrysochloris asiatica | reverse complement strand
TTCTTTAATGCTTTCTGTATAGTTCAATATTTTGCCCATAGATTCCTTCAATATTTCAAGTTAGGGCTTGAATTTTTTCTTCAGTACTTTCAGTTTGAAAAATGCTGAGTGTGTTTGTCCCGTTTGGTTTTCTAACTCCAGGTCTTTGCACATTTAATTATAATACTTGACTATGTCTTCTTGAGCTGCCCTTTGAAATTTTCTGTTCAGAAAAGTTACTTCCTCATTTATTCCATTCACTATAACATGTCTATGGTGGAGAGCAAATTTCAGTCTCCTCTGACATCCATTTTGATATTTTCTTTTGTTCCTGTCTTTTTAATGAATTTTTGCATTTTTCCTGTATGATGTTCTTGATGTCATTCCACAGCTTTTCTGGTATTCAGTCATTAGTATCTAATGAATTAAATTTATTCTTGAGATGATCTCTTAAATTAGGGGGGTATGTTCAAGATCATAGTTTGGATCTCATGGAGTTATGTTAATTTTCTTCTTCTTTACCTGCACTTGCATATGAGCATTTGACGTTCTATTCCACAGTCTGGCTTTGGGCTTGTTTTTTCTGATGATACTGACATTTTCCACTGTCTCTTCCCACAGAGATAGTCAACATGATTCCTGTGTATTTCCTCTGGTGAGATCCATGTATCTATATGCCTTTTATATTGCTTAAAAATGATGCTGGCATGTATCCATGGTATTGTAAAATTTTATCATGCAAATTCTTGACCATTTGTATCACCTAGGCTGTATTTTCCAACTACCAATTTTCCCTCTTTGTTTCCAACTTAGATACAGATAAATAGCATTTAAATAAATATATGTCACATATACTTGCCCAATAATTTCCCATATTTTCACAGACCCACCACATGGACGCCTGATGGCTGGATTCTTTCAGGTCACAGAACAAGTAACCTGCATTGGAGGCAGCCTCAAATAGTTTCTTTTTACTCAAAAGTATGGTCCATGGTCCACCCCCAGAACTTCTGATTCAGCCTACACATCTTACAACACTCCCCAAGTTATTTGTATGGACCTGAAAGATTGAAGAGCACTGGAATATCTCTCCTACCACCACTGAGATGAGAAAAATAAGTTGGGTCTCACTATGGTTGTCTGAATACTTTCATTGTTGAACTTAGAAGAACAGGTAGTCCAGGGAAAGTTAGAGACTCTTCCAATTTGACCTGGGATACGGTGGGAAAACTGCCTGGCACGGGCACCTACACAAAATGAAGATTCATTCAAACCATTTCAGATTATGCTATTACAACTAGTAGTAATAATACTCTTCTGAAATATTGAGAATTCTAAGAAAAAATAAAACCAAGAAGATTATCTCAAACAAACAAGGAGATATGATTATCAGACCTTCAGTAAAACTGCACCATCTTCTTCAAGCTAGAAACTTAAAAAAATCCATATTCTATATCATTTTCTAGGCTACCATTTCAAAGACAAAATACAAATCCATTCATCTTTTTATTTGAAAAAGTATCTTTTTTTTTCCTTTTGATGGCTCAAACCCACCAGTTGTTCTTCAAAAACCCTGTAAATAATCATTTTGAGTGGAAACTGATTCAACATCACTTACCAACAGCAGCATGTGTTATATTTAAGGAAGATCAACTGAAACCAACTTCATGTTCAGTCTCTCTTCATCTCTATTAAGCAGCATTCACTTCAGCAACAAGTCAGATTCATGATAAATGACTCCGAGTAATGGAAGGTGAGTTAATTCAAGGAATACTAAAGTTCCCCTAGGAATACACTAGCTGAAATATTCAAGCAATGATATCATTAAGAGGAAATTACTATGCCTGCTCTTCAGCTTAAAACATAGAACAGCACTTGAATATATAAAAATTTTAAACAATCTCTTCTAATGAATATGTACTATTAACATAAATTGCAGTTCCGCAAGTATTTAACACAAATATGTTTCTCCCTGATCCCACTTTCTTCTTTTTCAAAGATATGAGTTAAATCAAGCAAGAAGCAAACAAGATTGAAAAGTGCCATTACTAAAACTTATGATTAAGCTAGGGAGCCTGATGCTAAAAAATTGGGGAATTGAGATGGTTTTTTCTCTCGAAGAGAAAACAATGGCAAAGAGTTGTTGCTATTTCAAAAAGTTGTTTGATCATGTGCTGTCAAGTAGGTTCCGACTCATAACAACCCTGTATAGGACTTCTGAGGAGTGGCCAGTGAGGTTTGAACTGCCAACCATATGGTTCAAACTGACCTTGAGGTCTAGTGCATTATTCCATAAGTCTCATATATTATTGTCTACTCATTGTTATAAATTTAGAGTTACTAATATTTTAATGACCATTAAGCTTTTTTGAAGATTTGGATTTTATCTAATAAAAGGGCATTGCAGTCACTTTCTGGACTTCATGAAATGCATTACACTGTTTCAAAGATAATAGACTAACTGAGCATCTACTATTAACCAGGTACCGAAAACACATTATCTCTGCTTCGTTTTACAATGCTTAAAAGCCAGCATTGCTGTTGTTGTTGTTAAGTGCTGTGGAGTAGGTTCCGACCCATAGCGACCCTGTATAGAGTTTCCAAGGAGCAGTTGGTGAGCTTGAACCACCGACCTTGCAGTTCAAATGACTTTGCAGTCTGACGCATTAGCCCAAAGTGCTACACCAGGACTCCAAAGACAGCATTAGTATCCTTATATTATAGAAAAAGTAACTTGACCTCAAAGTGGTTAGCTAATTTGTCTCACACCATGTATCTTGCAGGTGATATCCATTCTCACCTTATCATTTGGTAGTATTCCCATGTGTTATATTTTGGTTGTATGATTTTGCTGAAGCTTTTCCATTGAGGAATTTTATGAGGAATTTAAGGGGAGTGTGGTAGTTCTGTAGGATAAGAACTAGACTGCAAGTCACAAGATAAATGGTTCAATTCTGCTAGTAGCTCAATGATGAAAGATGATGCTTTCTGCTCCTGCAAAGATTTACATCCTAGGAAACCCCATACTGGGTTGCTAAAAGTCAGAACTGACTCCACAGCACTTAAAAACAACAATAGCATGAACTAAAGGCAATGATGAAATTATGTTATTGCCACATATAAAAGATTTATGAAATATCCCCCAAATTATAAGAATTATGAAATTCAAATAAATAACCCCCAAATCCTACCATTCGTAAGTGGTATGACCAATGTTTTGGTGTGGATACATCAAAAATTTTCCACATAGAAATTTAAGTAAAATTGCAGCCTAGTGCGACACTGTTGGATAAGCACTGGACTGCCAACCACAAGGTTGGTGGTTCAAAGCCAACAGTTGCCCCTCAGAAACTTTATACATGGTTGCTATGAGTGAGACTCAATTTGGCAGCATGTAACAACATATATTCAACAGCTGCTCCCAGAGAGAAAGAGGGCAATCTGCTTCTATAAAGACAAATGGCTTTAGAAACTTTACAGGACAGTTTTACCCTGTCCTAAATATCATCCATAGGCTGATGATTCCTAGACCACATTCCCACATACCAGTCTCAATGGTTCAAACCCACCAGGCCATCTTTGGAAATCCTCAATAGGGTCACTATGAGTCAGAACAAATCCGAGGGCACTTAAAAACAACAATAGAAATATATTATCAGTTTAGCCTGATATCTGGAAAGCAGCATAATGTTTGGTAAAGAAGAAGGTTAACAAGAAAAAAGAGGATCCTCAATGAAATGAATTGAGATAGTGTTTACAACAACGAGCTCAAACTTAGTAAGGATTGTGGGGACAGCACAAGACCATTAGATGATTTGGGATTTATAGTTTCAGGCTTCGAGTTTCATTGTCATTGATATGTGTTAGTCTTTGGGAAACCAGAACCAAGCAAACTTGCAGCATTAGTCAAACACTAGAACTAGGTATGAAGGTTAGATGGGTTACCCTAGAGGTGCACACATGAAGGTGTACACCTGAAATCAGAATATCAATTTCTGAGGAAAATACATTTGATGCTGGGATCTAAGGCACTTGTCCATAGAACAATGACTGTGTAAACATTCAAACAGTAAACAAGATATTAAAAAACCAAGAACAGCAGGGATTAAAGAGCAATCCAGTGCAAACATTAGAAAAGCCATTATTGATGTCCCAGTGTGGCACTGTGGGTTCAGGCTCATCAGCCACTCATTTGAAACCCTATACAGGCTCGCTATGGGTCAGAACTGACTCAATGGCACTTAACAACAACAACAACAACAACGGGACATTAATTCATTTGTAGCATTGGAAAGAGGGGACATTTCTTGAACAATAGGGACAGAGTATCAGAACAACATTTAGCGGAAATTAGTCAAAGATCCAGAGGAAAATAGAAAAATCAATACTGGAAAGTAACTATTAGGATCTGTTCCTCCAGCAAATTCCTACCTTTGGTTTTCCATATAGCCCCAAGACCAAGGGAGGCATTTGTTTAATTGTGAGCAGCAAGAATAAATCACATGAGTAATGGATGAGAGGAGCTAAATGATAGTTTACAAATCTACAGACATGAGTGACCATCCCAGGCACACCAATGTCCTTATGCAACAGAAGGAGAATCAGGAATAGGAGGAGGCTATGGAATGTCTGACTAACTGCCTTCATAAATACTTAACCTCCTTTGCCATGACACCAGAACAGGATGGTGCTCAGCAACCTTTACTGAACTTTTTGGTCAAAGGTTCTATAGAAGAATCTTGATCAAAAGCAAAAAAATGAAGAACTGAATTTCAAATTCTCATGGAATCCAGACTTTCTGAAACCACGGATGCTGAAGCATAGCCCTGAAGCGACTGCGCTGAGGAAATCTTTAAAACTGAAACGGAAACTATCCCCCTGAAGCCTTATTAAAACCAAACAATAGCTTAGCTTAACACTATGCCTGCCTTGACATCTATCTGTAAGGGATCAAATTGATAACATCAGCTCAAAAGACCAGACAGGTACCTCAGAAGGCAGTGAGGGAAGGAACAACTCAAAAAAGGAGAGGTAAAAATAGGTGCACAATGTGAAGAACATAATCAATGTCACTGAATTGTTTAGGTAGAAAATTGTTGAATTGAGGTACGCTTTGTATATTCTCAACAACAAAGTAATTTTTTAAATCTACAGACATGCATAAAAACATAAAGCACAGATGGTTTCAGAGAATATCAAATAAATCTTCAAAGGCCACTTTATCCCAATGTTACTTAAATCATCATAGAATATAAAATCAAGGAAAAACTTCAAATTCTTTTTATAAAAGCAAATATAACTTTGACACCTAACTTTTAAAGAGAGTACACATACACACAGATGCATACACATGCAAAAAGTAAGACAAATCTTGTTTTAAAAGATAAATATGAGCACTTCAATAAAATATAAGCAAATAGCATATTAAAAGAAAAAGAATACACCATTACTTACGTATTTGTTCCCTATGTCTGCTTAGTGGCTACAATACAAACAGTATCTTGAGAGGCTTCTCTGCTCTTCCCTAACCCTTTGGAAAGAATTGCTTATAGACAAACTTGAGACCTGCCTTCTCAGGATATACCCAGCCTGTGGATACAGATATCACAGAGCCTTAATTCCAACTCAGTTGATCTTGCCCTGTACAACATTTCTGTCCAGGAGACCTTTGACTCTTGGAGACATTATTTCTCAGAGGAGGAACATAAGCACAGTCCATCATAAAGAAGGTGAAAAAGAACCTGGTACCACAAAAGCAGAAGGACAAGAAGTGTTGGAACCCATGATCAAGAGCAATTGGGGAGGCCAAACAGTCTCACAATGCCAGACAGCTCAAGGAGAGCCACGTCTCAGTGTGGGCTGCCTTCCTGGAGAAGGAGAATGCACGCTTTTCCCACAGGAGGTGGTGGTCGTGTCCCAGTTTTCTTACTACCCTAATCAGGCTTTGCACCCTGTCTTGTGAGACCACTAAGCCTCACCTGGCAGGGAGCTCTCCTCCCCTCACTAGGATCAGACACTCTGTGGCCCAAGGTCCTGATCAGCTAGGAGCCCCAGGGACTTGACAATGTAAATAAGTACATTTACATTTTTTAAAGAAAACATGAGCTTCCCTCCACTCTCCTGGGTGCAGGAGTGTGTGTGTGTGTGTGTGTGTCTCCTGCCTTCCGGGGTCCACAGCCTCCCACCACCTCCTTAACACAACCCTGAAGAAATCTTGAGGAAGAAAACAAGCAAAAACAAACAAATATTACCTTTAGTTCTGGAGGTCAGAAGTCTGAAATCAGTTAGTGTAAATTAAACTTGGTTCCTTACTTTTTCTTGGAGAAGCCATCTGACTTCACTGATTTATGACCCTTTCTTGGTCTTCAAAGACAAGAGCATAGTGTCTTCTCTCCTCCTTGATCTCTACTTCCAAGCTTTCTCTCTCTAACTGTGATTATCCTCTTGCTTTCTTATGCTCAGACTCTCCTTCTGATTACACTGGGACCACCAGAAAATACAAAATAAATGCCTCATCTCAAAATCTTTAACTTAATCACATCTGTAGTGACCCTGTTGCCACATAACATAACATACTCACAGCTTCTGGGGATTAGTAGGTGATCATCTTGGGTTGAGGTGAGGGAGTGGGGAAGGTTATTTAGTGTATCTATAACAACAACAGCAACAACAACAACAACAATAACAAGACCCAAATGAGATTTATTTCAGGAATTAATGTTAAATCAAGGATGATTTAACATTAAAGCGCTATTAATATCATCTCCCATAGAAAAATATTATATGCCAATCGCCATAGATTTGATGCATTTAAATTGTGGTATTGGAGAAGAATACGAAAAGCACCACAGAATTCCAGAAGAACAATCAAATCTGTCTTGAATGAAGTACAGTCAGAATATACCTTAGAAGCAATGATGGTGTAACTCCGTTTCAACATACTTCAGTCATGTTATCAGGAGGGACCAATTCCTGGAAAAGGACATCATACATGGTAAAGTGAAGGTCAGCAAAAAAAGAGGAAGATCCCTAACAAAGTAGATTGATATAGTGGCAGTGACAATGGGCTCAAATATAAAAATTGTGATGGGAGTATAAGACCAGACAGTATTTCCTTCTGTTGTACATAGGATCTCTATGAATTGGAACTGACTCAACTGCATATAACAACAACAACTTCATAGATGATGAAAGACTTTCAGCACAACTGAGTATCAGTTCCTTTTAAAGCCACTCAATAAAATAGGAATGTATACCTGGTTCACATGACTATATATATATATACACCTAGTTTCAACACCAGTTTCTTACTTTAGGGGGAAACACTAATTTCACTAAGATCAGTAATATGCCCAAGACATCTACTATATCCTCTTCTGTATATCATTATATTAAAATTCTTAGCTAATGCAATTAGAAAAGAAGAAAAAGAGAAATAAAGTTGGTAAGGATGAAGTAAAACCATCTCTATAAGAGTATATCTGAAAAATCCCAGGACAATTAATGATAAAAATAATAATATTAAGAAAGTTCCACTAGATGGAGAAATATATAATTAATTTACATTATATAAAGACACATATGGTTATGAATTGGGCTGCGAGCCGCAAAGTCAGCAGTTCGAAACTACCAGCTGTTCTCCGGGAGAAAGATGAGGCTTTCTGCTCCCGAAAAGATTTACAACCTCGGAAACCCTGTACAGGGTTGCTATGAGTCGGAACCGACTCTACGGCACATAACAACAACAACAAAACACACATACACAAACCACTGTCTTTCATATATTTAAATGATGTTGTTGTTAAGTGTTGTGGAGTCAGTTCCAACTCATAGTGACCTTGTGTAGGGTTTCTAAGGAATGGCTGGTGAGTTTGAATGGCCAAACTTGCTGTTCAAACTGACCTTGTAGTCCAGTGCTTATCCTATAGCACCAAACCAGGACTCCATATAATGGATAAATAAATGCTAATTCACAAATAGCAGTAAAAATATAAACTATTTAAGAATAAACTTAATAAGAAAATTGAAAATATAGCAAGGAGATCCTTTAAAACACTCTTGAAAAGGAAAAATTGTCTTGATTAAATGAAGAACACCCTGTTCTTGGGTAGGTTTTACCAACCTCATAAAGATTTTTCTAAACTATTATTTTAATTTAACATAGTCTTAACAAAAATACCAAGGTTTTTTAGAGTTACAGTAAATCAAATTGACTCCCAATTTATAGAAAATAAATGTGCATGAATGTTAGGAAATCCTTGTTATAAGAAGGACAATAAAGAACAGATAGTAAAACATAAAGTATATTCCCTCTTATGAAAACAATGTAGAACAGGTACACAAATAATGAGACTGGACAAAGGAACAGAGTGAAAAATTCACATAGATATAAGGAAATCTAATGTATGATAAAGGAACTCTGGTAGCGTAGTGGCTACAAACCGGGCTGCTTAGCTCAAGGTCAGCAGTTCAAAACTACCAGCTGTTCTGTGGGAGAAAGATGAGGCTTTCTGCTCCCGTAAAGATTTACACCCTTGGAAAGACCCTGTATAGGTTCGCTATGAGTTGGAACCGACTCCATGGTACCTGATGACGACCAATGTATGATAAATAGCTATATCACTAACCAATGGATATATATCCTCTTTTGAATAAGACATGTTAGTACACCTAGATTGTATGAAAAATATAAAATTGATTCCGCATCTCACATCAGAATTAAGTTCAAATGGATCAGTGGTCACAAAGATAAAAAAAAGAAAACAAAAATGAGCCTGTGTAAAGTTTAGAAGATAACATGGGTCGATTCCTTTATAAATTGAAAGTAGGAGAAGCTTTACTAACACTTATCCAAAATTCAGATGTAATCTGATGCCATAAAATTTCAAAGAAATAGTTGATATCATGTCTGTCATGGAAAGACATCATTAAATCTGGAATATTTTACTGTGCCAGAAAGTTAATTGGTCAAAGGTGATTGGAGGCATACAAAACAAACACTGGAGTTGATTTACATGGATGCCTATTGGCAAAACTCAAGATGGTAGATTATTATGCCAAGTTGAATTAAAAAGAATCCATAAATTCAGTTAATAGTAACGTTTCAGTGTCAGTTATCTTCCTTTTGACAAATGTACCATGGTAATGGAAGGGGTTAACAGTACTGGAAACTGGTTGAGGAATATAAGAGAACTCTCGGTATTTCTTTGCAAGTTTTTTGTAATTCAAAAAGTATTTGAAAATCAAACGTTTATTTAAAACTGAGAGAAAATCCATAGGTCCATCCCGATGAAACACTGTGGGATAAAGCCCTCCACACCAGGGTCGGTTTGAACTGCAAGTTTGGCAATTCAAACTCACCAGCCACTCCTTGGAAACAACAACAATCATTCCTCTACTCCTTTTAGTTGGTATTCTGATTTTTTTTTTTAAAAGGAGCTCACTCCCTTCCACTTCCTCATCATCACTATGTTGTTGTTGTTATTATTAAATGCCATCTTGTCAAGTCAGCCCTGACTCATAGTGACCCTATGTAGGGTTTCTGAGGAGCAGCTGATGAGTTTGAACCCCTTACCTTGCAGTTCAAACTGACTTGTATTCCAGTGCATTATCCTATAGCACCATATAGTATAAGGAAATCACTAGATTGTAACTCCAAAATGCAGATATTGATTCAGACAAAGATAATCAATAAATGCTAATAGAATGTGAGGAAAGTTCTTCCGTTAACAATGTAATTAATCTGGCCAAATTGTCTCACTCCATAGATTCCCTCTTAATTAAAACTGAATGAATTGTGATTACAATGAAGACAACTGGCAGACTTTATTCAAGAAATAAAATTTAACATCACCATATGGGTCGGACCCGACTCGATGGCACTTAACAACAACAACAATAATAAAATAAATTGCTGATTTTTCCAAAAATGGTTTATATGAAACCACAATGAGTCATAATCAACTGTACTGCACTTAAAAATAACAACTCCTTTTTGAAGTGGTGCTATAGGGTAAGGTTGGTGGTTCAAGCTCACCAGCTTCTCCTTGGAAACCCTATACAGGGTTGCTATGGGTTGGAACCAACTCGATGGCACTTCACAGCAGCATAGGATAAGCACTTGATTGATAACAGCAAAGTCAGGCAGTTCAAACCCACCATCCACTCCTGGAAAACCCTATACAGGTTCCTTATGAGTCAAAACCCACTCAAGGACACTTTAACAGTAACAACAATCAAGAGAAAGCAAGCAGGGGATTCCAGAATGTGGCACATTCCATAATATATGTACACTGAACCATTGAAAAATGTCAGTCATATAACACAAAGAAATACATAGACAGGTAGACTTATCTAGAACCAAGAAGATGAAAGAAATATAATATTAAAATGCAATGTATTTGTCTTGCTTATATCCTGGATCAAACAAGAATCACATCAAAAAACACACCTTTTAATGGCATTTTGAAACAGTTTGGGGACTTTTCACGTGATTGTTATATTAAATTATATTGTTGATTCTATGCTAAATTTCCTGGCTGTTAAATAATTGTCATGAAAATGTTCTTGCTTTTCTAAGATCCATGCTAATTATTTGGGATGAAACATCTCAATGTTTGTTGCTTATTTGAAAGGGGTGGGGAAAGCATATATGTATAGAAATACTGAAAGCGATAAAAAAAAATAGAGCAAATACTAGCAACTTAAAAATAAGTGAAGGATAAATGAGTGTCAGTGTTATTTTCGCTTTCCTCAAGGTTTGAAAAAATTCAGAATATTAGGTTGAAGTAAAAAAATCTATTGAGTAAGGAAGGGATGGAATTGAGAAAGAAATTTATCATTTCTAATAAGTGTCAAATATTGTAGTTGTCATATTCACAATTATTGCCTCATAGAACCCTCAACACAAACTTTTAAGTAGATATTTTCTTTTTTTAACAAATGAAGATATGGTAGCTCAGATAAGTTATATAATTTTCTCAAGATCATACATTTTGTACAGATGAAGATTTAATTCAACCCTGCTTCTTTCAAGACACAAGTTCTCTCTCCTTCCATTCTATAATGCTGTGGTCAAGAACCTTATTATCTGTGTGGTTCACTCAAGGTGTCAGTTAATTAACAGCAAAAGAGCCAGCAGTCCAGGACTACTTGGAAGGCTAGATAAAATTCCCAAGATCCACCATGTCTTCTAGTTGAAATTTGACCTCTGTTGGACAACTATTACCTCAAGTCAAACCAATTCTCATTACCCTCCTGTTTTCAAACAGGTCTGCAACCTAGCCCCTCTCTGATTCTGACCCCAAATAAGCCTGTACTGACCTGCACTTGGGGCTCAGAATCTGGAGAAGTTAGCTCCTCTGAGTCAGCCATCTTAATAAAATCTGAAACTCTGCTTCACCTGTCTGAGTGGCCTCAGTTTCTTCGGCGACGGATTTAAAGCAGCTGTAACACTCTCAATCTAAAACTACTACTATAACACTATCAGCAAACAGTTCAAACCCATCTGTCGTTCTTCAAAAATCCTATACAAGGTCACTATGATTCAGAATGGACTCCACAGCATTTAACAGCAACAGAAAATATACTTAAATTTAAAAAAATTTTTTAAATGATCAGGAGTCTTTAAATGTTATATGAGAAATCTTTGAAGATTTTGGGTATCATTTAGCTTAGGATAGGAAAGATTCCATATCTTCATTTATCTGAAGTTGTATTTCCCTTGGTTTCCCTCCATGCTTTGGGTGGTACTGCAACTTCAGCCTCGGCATGTTTTCAAGGCTCATTCATATTAGAGTGGGTATCAGTACTTCATTTCATTTTATTGTTAAGAAACATTCCATTGTATGTATGTACCATATTCTGTTTGTCTACTTCGATGTTGATGGTCACTTACAGTTTTCTCCATTGGTCTATTGTGAATATGATTGGCTGAAATTATCATGTTCTGCATGTATTTGTTTGAATCCCTGTTTTCAGTTCTCTAGAGTATAATATCTGGGTTATATAGCAACTCACCTTATAACATCTGAGGGACTGTCAAACTGTTTCATAGAGGCTACACCATTATACATTCCCACTGACAATATGCAGTCAGACCTCTGTATCTACAGGCTCTGCATTGAACTAATCCAGGATTGAAAATATTCTGAGAGGAAAAAAAAAAGTTATTAACTGGTCAAAACAATCCCTCAAAGTCTGGGGGAGCTTAAAATGCTATTTACATACATTGGGTATTGTGTGTATTAGGAATTATAAGTAATCTAGACATGATTTACAGTACATAGGAGGATATGTGTAGGTTATAAAAGGGACTTAAGCATCCATGGGTTTGGGGATCTGCATTGGTCCTGGAACCAATCCACTACAGATACCAAGAAATCACTGCTTATCAATTGCCACTGACTGAATTCCAACTCATAGAGTCATGGGACTTCCACAACAATAGACTTTATGCAAGCACACTACATATTTTTTCTCCCAGAGACTCTGGTAGTTTCTAACGACCAAATATTGGGCTACTCCAAATATATTGAAGGTTCTAATTTCTCCAAATCCTCATCAACACTTGCTGATTATAGCCATTGTTATGGATTGAATTGTGTCCCTCAAAAATATAGGCTATAAGTCCTTGCAGATGTAATTTCGTTCGGGAACAGAGTTTGCTTTGTCATGTTAGTGAGACCATATCAGTGCGATACTGGTCACTGTGTGCTGTGGAGTCCACTCTGACATCGTATAGAGTTTCCAAGGCTGTAAATCTTTATGGGAACAGAGTGGCTAGTAGATTTGAACTGCTAGCCTTTCATTTAGCAGCCCAACTCATAATTCACTAAATTGCCATGCTTACTGAGATTAGAGGAGTCCTGGTGTGGCGCTGTAGGTTAGTGCATCAGACTGCAAAGCCATTTGAACTGCAAGGTCGGTGGTCCAAGCTCACCAGCTGATCCTTGGAAACTTTATACAGGGTCATTATAGGTTGGAATCGACTGGACGGCACTTAACAACAACAACTGAGACCTGCTCTCCAGTGTAGAGATACTAAAGAAAATGGAAGAAATGAGGAGGTAGAAGAGCTGAACAGAAAATTTCAAAGATCAGCTCGAGAAGATAAATCCAAAGATTACAACAAAATGTGCAATGATCTGGAATCATAAAACCAAAAAGGAAGAACACACTCAGCTTTTCTCAAGCTGGGGGAACTGAAGAAAACATTCAAGCCTCAACTTTTGTTATTGAAAGATTCTCTGGGCAAATTATTGAATGATGCAGAAAGCATCAAGAGAAGATAGAAAGAATACACAAAGTTACTGTACCAAAAGGAAATGGTTAATGTTCAACCATTTAAAAAGGTAGCATATGATCAAGAGCCAATAATACTGAAGGAGGAAGTCCAAGGTGTATTGAAAGAATTGACAAAGAACAAGGCACCAGGAATTTATGGAATAAAAATTGAAATCTTTCAAGAAAGTCAGGCGGCACAGGAGGCACTCACTGAGCTATGCCAAGAAACTTGGAAGACAACTATCTGGCTGACTGATTGGATGAGATCTGTATTTATGCCCATGCCAAAAAGAGGTGAGCCAATGGAATGCAGAAATCATCAGACAATCTCTTTGATATCTCATGTGAATAAAGTTTTGCTAAAGGTAATACAGAAACGGCTACAATCATACATTGACAGAGAACTTCCAGAGGTTCAAGCTGAATTCAGGAGAGGCAATGAAACAAGGGATATCATTGCTGATGTCCGATGGATCTTGGCTGAAAGCAGAGAGTACCGGAAAGATGTTTACCTGTGCTTTATTGACTATGCAAAGGCTTTCGATTGTGTGGATCATGACAAACTATGGACAACATTGTGAAGTCTGAGTATTCCAGAATACTTAATTGTGCTCATGAGGAATCTGTACCTAGACCGAGAAGCAGTTGGTCAAACAGAACATGGGAACACTGAATGTTTTAAAATTGGGAAAGGTGTGGGACAGAGTTGTATTCTTTCACCATACTTATTCAACCTGTATGCTGAGCAAATAATACGAGAAGCTGGGTTCTATGAAGAAAAACGTGGCATCAGGATTGGAGGAAGACTCATTAACAACCTGCGATACGCAGATGATACAACCTTGCTTGCTGAAAGTGAAGAGGACTTAAAACATTTACTGATGAAGATCAAAGAGCACAGCCTTTGGTATGGATTATATCTCAATGTAAAGAAAACAAAAATCCTCACCACTGGACCAATAAACAACGTTCTTATCAATGGAGAAAAGATTGAAGTTATCAAGGACTTCATTCTTCTTGGATCAGCTGTCAACACTGAAAGAAGCAGCAGTCAAGAAATCAAAAGACGTATTGCATTAGGCAAATCTGCTGCACAAGACCTTTTTAAAGTGTTGAAGAGCAAAGATGTCAAGTTGAGGACTAAGGTATGCCTGACCCCAGGCATGGTATTTTCAATAACCTCATCTGCATGCGAAAGCTGGACAGAGAATAAGGAAGACCGTAGAAGAATTGATGCTTTTGAGTTATGGTGTTGGAAAAGAATACTGAAAGTGCCATGGGCTGCCAAAAGAACCAATAGATCTGTTTTGGAAGATGTGCAGCCAAAGTGGTCCTTGGAGGCCAAGATGGCCAAACTTTGCCTCTCAGACTTTGGACATATTGTCAGGAAGGACCAGTCACTGGAGAAGGATATCATGTTTGGTAAGGTGGAGGGTCAGAAAAAAAGAGGAATTGGATTGGCCAAGTGTCAGTATCGATGGACTCAAGCATGGCAACAGTAGTGAGGTTGGCCCAGAATCGGGCAATGTTTTGTTCTGCTGTGCATAAGGTTGCTATGGGTCGGTACCGACTCGATGGCACCTAACAAAAACAACAACTGAGAAATAAAAGGAGGAGATTAGGCACAAAGAAACAAGCAGAAATGAGGGGAGATAGATGCCACATCACATGATCATCAATGACACAATGAATAGACGCTAAAAAGAGGCAGATTTTTTCTCCAGAGTCAACAAAAAGAGAGTCTTCCCCTAGATCCAGCACACTGAATTCAGAATTCCTAAAATGTGAGAAAATGATTTTCTGTTTGTTAAAGCATGCAATTGAAGTACTTAAGTTCTAGCAGCACTAGATAACTAAGACAGTCATTTTAATGCCATTTAAAAAAATTATTATTATAATAATCCTAGAAGCTGTGAGGAGTTCTGATGTGGCACGGCAGGATAAGCGCCAGACTGCTAACCACAAGGTTGGCAGTTCAAACTCACTAGCATCTCCTTAGGAACCCTATACAGGGCCTCTTTGACTCAGAACCAGCTTGAGGGCACTTAGCAACAACAGTAGTGGTGTTTCACTGTGATTGGTATTTGCATCCTGCTGTGGTGCCGTAGGATTAGCACTGGACTGTAAGGTCGGTTTGAACTGCAAGGTCGTCAATTCAAACCTACCAACTTCTCCTTGGAAATACTATACAGGGTCGCTACGATCTGGAACCAACTCAACAGCACTTAACAACAACAACAACAATAGCAAAAGGAGCCCTGGTAGCACTGTAGGATAAGACCTGGACTGCTAACTACAAGGTTGGCAGTTCAAACCCACCACTTGCTCCACAGAAGAAAGATGAGGGTTTCTGCTCCTGGAAAGATTTATAGTTTCAGAAAGTCTGTACAGGATTGACAGAGTTGGAATTCATTCAATGACAGCGGAATTTAATGAAACATGACATTGAATTTCTTTCCATGGGTGTATTACACATTTCTGTGTCTTTTTTGAGGAGTCATGGTGTGGCGCTGTGGGTTAATATGCCAGACTGCAAAGCCGTTTGAACTGCAAGGTGGGCAGTTCAAGCTCACCAGTTGCTCCTTAGAAACCCTATACAGGGTTGCTATGGGTCGGGACCGACTTGATGATGCTTAACAACAACAATGTTTTGTTTTGTTTATAAGAAAGATATTCAGATCTTTTTTCATTATTTTAATTGGGTTATTTGACTTTTGACTGTTTGTTATATGCCCTTTAGTAGATTCTGACTTACAGCTGCCTTATATAGGGTTTCTGAGACTGTAAATCTTTATGGGATCAGACAACCTCATCTTTCTCCATCAAAGTGACTAATGAGTTTGAACTGTTGACCTTGTGATTAGTGATGGTGGTTATGTGCCGTGGAGTCGGTTCCGACTCACAGCGACCCTATACAGGGTTTCTGAGGCTGTAAATCTTTACGGGAACAGAACACCTCATCTTTCTCCCACGTAACAGCTAGTAGTTTCGAACTGCTGACCTTGTGGTTCGCAGCCCAATTTGTAACCACTACGCTACCAGAGCCCAATGCTTATCCTATGATGCCACATGTCTAACTAATTATTTTTTAACTCTAAATTAAGTTAAAAATTTAACAAATTTAGCTCTAATTTTTCTAAATCCTGCCACTCATTATGCATATAATCTGGACAAACTACATAGATTGTGACTACGCTTTCCATCCATCAAAATGAAAAGCTATTGCCAACATCACAGTTTATATAAGGGTTAAGAATATATCAAGCATTTAGTACAGTGACATAGGTGTTCAGGAAATGAAGCATAAACTCATGGATAGTAGCAAGTAACTGCAGTACAATAAGGACTAGTATTTTGGGGTTTGGGAGAGCATTTACAGAAATAATAATTTGAAATAGTAATTGATATTAAAGTGCTGTCAAAGAGAGATGTGAAATATTTTAAATCAGGATATCACTAAATATCCTCAGAAGGCACATCATAAGTACAATAAAAAGCATATAACTGTGAAATGATCGAAAGATTTGCAAAAGGAATAAGATTACAAGGAAAGACTGGTTGTTGAAAATAGTATTAAGATTTGTTATATGAAAGGCATGATTTTATTCTGCATTTTATATGGTTTTGCAAGCATTAAAAGTGCCTGTAAAAACATGTTTGTAATTTATTTCAACAGAATCGAATTATCTCCCACATCAGAAAGTAAAATATCATAAGTGATTTCGTTGACTTATCAGTAAAACCGGAAACAATTTGAAATCAAAGCTTCCATCCATAGGTCAAGTGAAAAACCCAGTCCTGCAAGCATGTTTAGCTATAGATTTTGTAACCAGTGTGCATTAAATTGAAAGTATTGTATTTGTTATAAACAGAATATCAGTAAGTCATATCAATTTCTATGGCTCTCATTTTCAGTTTTCCATTCCGTGGCAATGTTGTTAAAGAAGGTAGATTTCTTTAACAATGAACAATTTAACTTTTCATGTGTTGCTTGATAAGCACTGGACTCTGAACCACAAGAGGTTCAAACAAACCAGCTATTCCTTGGAAACTTTATACACGATTGCTATGAGTTAGAAATGACTTGACAACACTTAACAACAACAGTAGCAATTGATGGTTTCTGAATTAGCCCACAAAACAGAAGACACTAGGGCGTCTTTGCAAAGCTTTACAGGATCAGTTCCAATCACTTAGAGAATGTAGTATCTGAAATGTAAACAGAGAAAATACATTTGATAGAAGTGGCACTTAAACAAAGAAAAACCCCATAAAAAACAAGTGCCATTGAGTCAATTCCGACTCATAAGGACCTTAGAGCAGCGTAGAACTGCTCTTGAAGGTTTCTGAGATTGCAAATCTTTCCGGAAGCAAACAGACTTAACTTTTTCCTGTCTAGTGACTGACTTGTGGGTTTGAAGCACTGACCTTAGGATTGTTGTTGTTGTTATGTACCGTGGAGTCGGTTCCGACTCATAGCGACCCTGTACAGGGTTTCCGAGGCTGTCAATCTTTATGGGAGCAGAATGCCTCATCTTTCTCCCATGGAATAGAGGTTAGCAGCTCGATTCGTAACGACTAAACTACCAGAGTTTATGATTAGTAGCCCATTATTTAACACACTAGGCAACCAGGGCTCCTTCAAACAAATAGCAGATGGTAGCATTTACTGAGACGTTGTTGTTATTGTTGTTAAGTGCTATTGAGTCGGTTCCTACCCATAAGGATCCTGTATAGGGTTTCCGAGGAGCCGCTGGTGAGCTTGAACCGCCGACCTTACAGTTTAAATGGCTTTGCAAAAGCAGGGCCGTGACTCCCTGAGTTCCACTGTGCCTTGGCCCAGCCTTGGCTTCCAAGGCTGAGGGAGCTGTAAGGAAGTGAGCGGTCTCGCCCCTACCCCATATCTACTTGGCTAAAGAGACACCTGCAACTATTGTCACTGCTCGCTTTCAGGCAAGTGGGAATCTCCCTGCATTACCCTCGGTCGGCCGCTGAGCGGAGCCGGGATGCACTGCTCTTGCTGTGGGTCCTCATCATGGAGATCAAATGGGTGGAGATTCCTGACAGCATCCTGGTAGATCTCTACAGCAGATTTATTTTGCATATTCCCAGGGAGGAAAGAAACAATGCAATTCCAGTCTGTTTTCAGATTGAATTTGCCCGTTTGTTTTACTTGGGTTTCTACATGCAGATTGTAGAAATTTCTACAAGCAGAGTGTACACCAGGATTAACTCAGTGTGGAATAAGAGACTTTGCTAAAGTTGTTTTCAGTCATTGTCCATTTTTGCTGACTTAAGGTGAAGATGTGGGAAAAGTTTTGGATGAATGGAAGGAATATAAAATAGGAGTACCAACATATGGTGCAATTATTCTTGATGAGACACTTGAAAATGTACTACTAGTTCAGGGATACCTAGCAAAGTCTGGCTGGGGATTTCTGAAAGAAATGTAAATGAAGAAACTCCTCATGATTGTGCTGCTAGAGAGGTCTTTGAAGAAACTAGTTTTGATATCAAAGACTATATTTGTAAGAATGATTACACTGAACTTTGAATCAGTGACCAACTTGCTCGTTTGTACATTATTCCAAAATATACAAAATTTAACCCGAAAACAAGAAGAGAAATTCAGAACATTGATTGGTTCTCCAATGAGAAATTACCCTGCCATAGAAATGATATGACCCCAAAATCCAAACTTGGTTTGGCACCTAACAAATTTTTTGTGGCCATTCTATTTATCAGACCTTTAAGAGATTGGCTTTCTCGAAGATTTGGAGATTTCTTCCGATAGTAGCAGTGGATTTTCCTCAGCTGGCAGCAAAACCCACTGTAGAAAATTTCTACCACAGCCAGCAGTTGTTTCCTGAAGGTTCTCCTGGTGACCATTGGGTAAAGCACAGGCAGCCTCTTCAACAAAAGCTATATAATAATCATTCTGATATGTCTGACCTCTTAAAAGCAAAGAATCTAAATATGAGGGAAAATGGCAGAAAACAGTATCAGGACTCCCCTACTCAGAAGAAAAGAACAAATGGGGTCCACAGTCAGTGCACAGTCAGTCAGCAGAATTCCTTGATGAAATGTGGGGGGAAAAAACTTCATCCAGGAAAACTACAGAATAATTTTGAAATAGATGCCACCATATATGACTTACCTTGCTCTGGTGAAGACCACTTGCTAGACCATACAGAGGGTTTTTTGGCGGAGACGTTGCAAATTTCTATTTTCATCCAGAACATTTTTTGAGTTTCAGGTTTGATCATAATGCCATAATGAAAATCTTGGATTTTGATAGTAGTAAATGTATTATGGAAGTTATCAAGATCAGAAGCCTGTTGCATTTGAGTATGTGTCTCTTTAAGCCTTGCCTTTCTCAGGTTTTTAAGGAAATGTAAGGAGGCAGTGATACATCTGAAGAGAATGCTCTGTGTGCAGAGGAGCACCTGGCAAGAAACACGAATTTGAACTGTGTTGTTGTTGTTGTTGTTGTTATTGTCAGGTGCCTTCTAGTCGGAACCAACTCAGCGACCCCATGCACAGCAGAACGAAACAATGTCCGATCCTGGGCCAACCTCACTACCGCTGCCACACTTGATGCCATCAATGATGTCACCTGGCCGATCCATCTCGTTGGGGGGTCTTCCTCTTTTTCTCTGACCCTCCACCTTACCCAGCATGACATCTTCTCCAGTGACTGTTCCCTCCTGACAACATGTCCAAAGTATGAGAGACGAAGTTTAGCCATCTTGGCCTCCAAGGAGCACTCTGGCTGTACTTCTTCCAAAACAGATCTACTGGTTCTTATGGCAGTCATGGCATTTTTAGTATTCTCCTCCAACACCACAACTCAAAGGCATCAGTTCTTCTATGATCTTCCTTATTCACTGTTCAGCTTTTGCATCTATATTAGGTTATTGAAAATACCATGCCTTGGGTCAGGCGCACCTTAGTTCTCAAGCTGACATCTCTGCTCTTCAATACTTCAAAAAGTTCCTGTGCAGCAGATTTGCCTAATGCAATACGTCGTCTGATCTCTTGACTGCTGCTTCCGCGAATGTTGATAACTGATCCAAGAAAAATGAAGTCCTTGACAACTTCAATCTTTTCTCCATTGATAAGAATGTTGTTTATTGGTCTAGTGGTGAGGATTTTTGTTTTCTTGACACTAAGATGCAACCCATACTGAAGGCTGTGTTCTTTGATCTTCATCAGTAAATGTTTCAAGTCCTCTTCACTTTCAGCAAGCAAGGTTGTATCATCTGCATATCGCAGGTTGTTAATGAGTCTTCCTTCAATCTTGTCGTCATGTTTTTCTTCATAGAACCCAGCTTCTCATATTATTTGCTCAGCATACAGGTTGAATAAGCATGGTGAAAGAACACAACCTTGTCGCACACCTTTCCCAATTTTAAAACATTCAGTGTTCCCATGCTCTGTTCGAACAACTGCCTCTTGGTCCAGGTACAGATTTCTCAGAAGTACAATTAAGTGTTCTGGAATACTCATACTTCACAATGTTGTCCATAGCTTGTCATGATCCACATCAAGTCAGTACTGACTCATAGCGACCTTATACACAGCAGAACAAAACACTGCCCGATCCTGGGCCAAACTCAATACTGTTGCCACACTTGAGTCCATAGAAGCTGCTACTTGGCCAATCCATCTCGTTGAGGGACTTCCTCTTTTTCTCTGATCCTCCACCTTATCAAAAATGATATCCTTCTCCAGTGACTGGTCCCTCCTGACAATATGTCTGAAGTATGAGAGATGAAGTTTGGCCATCTTGGCCTCCAAGGAGCACTCTGGCTGCACTT
The DNA here is from genome assembly GCF_000296735.1 of Chrysochloris asiatica. Lineage (NCBI taxonomy): Eukaryota > Metazoa > Chordata > Mammalia > Afrosoricida > Chrysochloridae > Chrysochloris > Chrysochloris asiatica. The sequence goes on along the minus strand of NW_006408694.1, from coordinate 4,127,272 downwards.
CTTCCAAAATGGATCTATTGGTTCTTTTGGCAGTCCATGGCACTTTCAATATTCTTCTCCAACACCATAACTCAAAAGCATCAATTCTTATACAGTCTTCCTTATTCACTGTCCAGCTTTTGCATGCATAGGAGGTTATTGAAAATACCATGTCTTGGGTCAGGCGCACCTTAGTCCTCAAGCTGACATCTTTGCTCTTCAACACTTTAAAAAGGTCTTGTGCAGCAGATTTGCCTAATGCAGCAGTTTTGCCTAATGCAAAACTGCACTGTAAATGCAGTTATAAACTTGTATGCAGATGTACCTTTTTCAGTATTTAGGCTAACTAGTTTCAGTTGCTTGTTTGAGGACATTCTTTCTGTGTGATTGTGGATACTTTATTTGGCATTCTAGTCAAGAAAAGTGTTTGAGTCATCTTGATGTAGCCACCCATTATAGTGATTGCAACAGTAGTTGATTTACATTGACATTCTTTAAAACAAAAAAACCTTAAAATACACAAATATTGAATGAACATATGTGTGCTAAAGTATCACAGAGTCAAGATTGATGGTCATCTGCTTTGGTGGTATTTTGTGCATTTATCTACTCCTGACTACTTAGACTCTCTAAGCCTCCTCTACTCAGAGTCTTGTTAAAGGGTTTTATTTAGAAACAGCATCTGAAATATAATGTTCATGTTAAAAATGAACTCTTGGCGCTTCATTAAAGGGCAAAGCCTGCAACACGGAGAGGGATTGAGTTACATGGATGCGATTCTGTCACTGAATTGTGCTGTATGCAATCAGGAAACCAGTGAGACTGCTGGTGAGAGGCATGGAGGCTGGGACCCCGCTGCCACTTTGGTCATGTCCTTACTATCCTGCCTCCAACCTTTTTTAGTATTGTTAAACAATTTTATTGTTGTGAAACTTTCTTGTGATAGTGTAAATGTGTATGTAAAACTGACATTACTAGATTTTCCATTACACCTCAGTGCTGATATGTGGACACTGATGATATATTAGGTTCCAGTTTGCAGTAGTAGCAGAGAATGATAGATTTTTATTGGCATGATGAAAGTCCTGGAGTGAGAAGAGAAAAGGGTTTGCGATTAAACCACATACAAAATATTTCAATAGGGGAAGAATCGGTACATGAAAGTAACATAGGTGACTCACTCCTAGCAATGCATCTTGTACTTTCAAGATTCTTAAATGCAAATAAGGGTGGTAAGGCACATCTTAAGAAAAATATTAGTAATAATTGAGGGCAATCACCAGGGGTTTAAAGAGTCATTAGTATTTTGGGTGCACCTGACTTCATGAGAGCGCTTTCTTTGTGGGAATATATGCAAACGTATGTGCAGGTGCATCTGTAATGTGGCTTTTTAAAATGTTTTATGTGTGGTATCCACAAAATATATCTCTGCTTGTAAATGTGACTGTAGAAACCTTTATTCTGCATAGGTAACCTATTTAAAAAGGCCTCTATTCAACCCAGTGGGACTTTTAATGGAAGCCACTATTGTAAGACATTCACTTGGTGTTAGTTTGCTTTACTTTTGGAATGTCTTTGTTTTTAAGGAGAAATTCTATCTATTAATGAAAGTGTCACCTTCTTGGTGCTAAGCAGAATTCACAATTTTAGCAGTGTATTTAGAATTGTGCTTTCCAGAATTCTGCTTCTTGTAATGTGACAAATTTATGAATCCTTCTGTGACTTTTTAAATCCATTACATGGTTGTGTTTGGAAGCTCTTATTATTTCCAGAAATACAGCTGCTTTGCTTGGGTCTCCTTGAGCCATATTTATAGTTGGTCCCAGCATTCCAGATATCTGTCAAAATGTTACTTTGCCTGGCAGGTAAATCACTGTCACTCATTTTTACACCTGGGAACCATCTAATTGGTGTATGTGTGCACGTGCTTTCTTTCTAAGTTAAGTACTTTGGTCAGCATTTCTTGTGCCTAGAGTTGATTCTTCAGTTCTCAATACTACAGTGAAGGAGATTAGTTACCAGAAGTATGGCCTTTAATGATATTGAGCCTCTTTAAGAACCAACAAATTATGTCTTTTCAATTACTGGTAGTTTAACTGTGGTCAAATGTCATTGCTGCTGTGCTGCTTCAGTTAATGCACTGTGGAACAAATAAAAGGATATTGTTAGGATGAGATTATGATAATTTTAGACTTTTAGCTCTCTTGACAGTTTGAGATAAAAAATGTTAAAAGATGTCAGTTCAAGCTTATGTATGTGATGTGAATTAGCTATGCAGAATATGAAGTCTGATGCACCTATTTTATGTACATCTGTTGTACTTATTCCTTTGAACCTGTGTATTAATTTCTCAGTGTTCAGATTACCTTAAGAAAGGCCATGCTTAGCACAGAAACTTAATTTCTCCTTTGAGAAGTTTCAGCGCTGTTTGAGGAAATCAGATGACAAAGGAGTATGGTGAGTATGCAATAATTTACTTCTACTGTGTGCTGCATTTTAAAAAGCTAGAGGAAAAAAAGTAGTAGTGTTGGCTTCATTAGGTTTTCTCTGAGAGTGAAATTGATCTTCTACTTCACTTTTTAAACGTTACCCTCCAACCTTATTATATGTTCCAAGGTGCAGTGCACTGTGAATCTTTTTTTGTTTTTAATTTTGTTGGTGCCTTTTCTGTAAGCTTTATGATTTATGTTAGATGGAATTTTTTTTTAACTTAACCATTGTAATACAAATATATAGGGGGTACAGTAGTAGCGTAGTGGTTACGAATCAGGATGCGAACCGCCAGGTCAGTAGTTTGAAACTACCAGCTGTTCTGTGGGAGAAAGATGAGGCTTTCTGCTCTCGTAAAGATTTACAGCTTCAGAAACCCTGTACAGGGTCTCTATGGGTCAGAATCGACTCAATGACACTTAATAACTATAACAGTTTACAAGCTTTTCATTAAGTGTATGTTAAATAGCAAATGAGTGGTTTTAGGATTTCAAACATGGATGTTTTCCTGAGAAATGAACATCTGGAGAGATCTAGAACCTAATAGAAGTCTTTTGGTGCATTAAGACATTGTTGTTGTTGTTAGATGCCATAGAGTTGGTAACAACTCACAGCGACCCTATGTACAACAGAACGAAACACTGCCTGGTCCTGGGCCAACCTCACAATTGTTGCCACACTTGAGCCCTTTGATGATGCCATTTTGCCTATCCATCTCACTGGGGGTCTTCCTCTTTTTCTCTGATCCTCCATATTGCCAAACATGATATCCTTGTCCAGAAACTTTCCTTCCTGACAATATGTCCAAAGCATGAGAGACAAAGTTTGGCCATCCTGGCCTCCAAGGAGCACTCTGGCTGCGCTGCTTCCAACACAGACACGTTGGTTCTTTCAATATTCTCCTCCAACACCATAACTCAAAAAGTATCAATTCTTCTACAGTCTTCCTTATTCACTGTCCAGCTTTCGCATGCATGTGAAGTTATTGAAAATACCATTTCAGCTCACTAATGCCTAAGATATCAATGTTTATATGTTCCATTTCATTTTTGACAATTTCAAATTTTCCTAGATTCATACTTCTAACAACCCATATTTAAATTATTAATGGATGTTTACAGCTGTTTCTCTTCATTTTGAATTGTGCCCCATCAGCAAATGAAGGTCCCAAGGTCTGTACTCTGATGGGCTTTTCTGTATTTGCATCATCACAGTCAACTCTACTTTGAGGAAGAAACTCCAAGTCACATTTTGAGTGCCTTCCAACCTGAGGGGCTCATTTTCAGGCACTATGTCTTGACAGTACAGCACTCATCTGTCAGTTTGTTGTACTGTGGTGGCTTATAAATTGCTGTGATTCTGAAAGTTATGCCATCAGTATTTTAAATACCAGCAGGGTCACCCATGATGGACAGGTTTCAGAGAAGCTTCCCGACAAAGACAGACTAGGAAGAAGGAATGATGAACTACTTCTGAATATTTACTCACTGAAAACCTTATGAATAGCAGAGAAACACTGTCAGATATAGTTCCGGAAAATGAGCCACTGAGGTTGACTCCTCAAAGTAGAGTTGGCCGTGATGATGCGAATGGAGTAAAGCCTATGGGAATGAAGCTGGCAGAACCTTCAGTTGCTGATGGGGCACAAATCAAATTGAAGAGAAAGAGCTGTAAACATCTATTAATAATAAGAACATGGAATATACAATGCATGAATCTAGGAAAATTAGAAATTGTCAGAAATGAAATGGAACATATAAACATTGATATCTTAGGCATTAGTGAGCTGAAATGGACCGGTACTGGCCATTTTGAATCAGACAACCACATGGTTTACTATACCAGGAATGACAAATTGAAGAGGAATGGTGTTGCATTCATTGTCAAAAAGGACATATCTAGATCAGTCATGAGGTACAACGCTGTCTGTGATAGGATAATATCTATGTGCTTATAGGGAAGACCAGTTAATACCAATATTATTCAAATGTACGCACCAACCACTAAAGCCAGTGAGGATGAAATAGAAGAATTCTACCAACTTCTTCAATCTAATCGATCAAACATGGAATCAAGATGTGTTGATCATTACTAGTGATTGGAATGTGAAAGTTGTGAACAAAGAGGAAGGATCAGTAATTGGAAAATATGGCCTTGGTGATAGAAATGATGTTGGAGATCACATGATAGAATTCTGCAAAATCAATGATTTGTTCGTTTCAAATACCTTCTTTAGATGGCATAAGGGATGATTATACACATGGATCTCACCAGATGTAATACACAGAAATCAAATTGACTACATCTGAGGAAAGAGATGATGGAAAAGCTCCATATCGTTAGTCAAAACAAGGCCAGGGGCAGATTGTGGAACAGACCATCAATTGTTCAGATGCAAATTCAAACTGAAGCTGAAGAAATGAAAACAAGTTCATGAGAGCCAAAATATGACTAAAGCACTTGGAAGCAATGAGATGGTAAAAGAGCTCAATAGAAAATTTCAAAGGTCAGCTCGAGAAGACAAGGTGCATTGAAGAAATTGGCAAAGAACAAGGCTCCAGCAATTAATGGAATAAAAATTGAAATCATTCAAGAAAGTGAGGTGGCACTGGAGGCAGTCACTCATCTATTCCAAGAAATTTGGAAGACAACTATCTGGCCGAATGATTGGAAGAGATCCATATTTGTGCCTATTCCAAAGAGAGGTGACCCAA
>NW_006408694.1:4118766-4120934 GCF_000296735.1 Chrysochloris asiatica | reverse complement strand
AATTGTGAGGTTGGCCCAGGACCAGGCAATGTTTCATTCTATTGTACATCAGGTCGCTATGTGTTGGTACCTCCTCAATGACACCTAACAACAACAGAAATCTGACAGTGTTTCTCTGGTATTCATAAGGTTTTCAATGACTAAATATTGGGAAGTAGTTCATCACTCCTTCTTCCTAGTCTGTATTCGTCTGAAACCTGTCCACCATTGGTGTCCCTGCTGGTATTTAAAATAGCCATGGCATAGCTTCCAGAATCACATCAACTCACAAGCCACCATAGTATGATAAACTGACAGTGAGTGGTGGACATTAAGACATTACTGGGTTTTAATAAAACTATAAGAATTATTTAATTACCAGAGAATTACATTTTAATCCTCTTCACTTAATAAAAAATTTTAAAGGAGAATTTTTCAAGTCATACAATTGTCCAAATGCAAGGCAGGATATAAAGCTGACTTGAATTTAGAGCATAGCCTAGTGTAGTTTTCCTTTACTACTCACTTCCTCCAAAAAATAACATGAAAACACATTTTATAACACAGGTAAGAAAACACATTCTTCCTTTTAAAGAAGTTCATGATATAAAAGTAAGGGGGCTGGTGGTGGTGGTTATGTGTTGTGAAGTCATTTCAACTCATAGCGACCCTGTATAGGATTTCTGAGGCTGTGAATCTTTCAGAAGATTTCATCTTTCTTCCACAGAACAGCTGGTAGTTTCTAACTGCCAACGTTGAGGTTAGCAGCCCAATTCGTCACCACTATGCTACCAAAGCTCCTTAAAGGTATGGGAGAACCCACATATTAAATGTATGTAATGCCACAAAAATCACATGAGATATATCCACTATTAACTGTATAAAATAAAAATAAGAAATAATTGAATCAAGTACTCCATTAATCACAAATGATGTTCTATATCAATGTTACAAAAAGTTAATATTGTTACTCAGCCTTATTCTCTCTCTATCATTGAAAGAAAGAAGTCGTATTTTTTCTCATTTTCCAGGTTCAAAATGAAGTAAAAATAATTAATTCCTGATTTAATGTCACAAAGTGAATTGGTATAGAAAATCCTAAATAGGTTTTGACTTTTGATCTTGAATTTATTTCATTACATCAGGCTCTACTTTCTAAAATGTACTTTTCACGGATTGAATTGTATTTTCCAGGTGTGTGTTTCAACTTGGCAGGACCATGATTTTTCGTGATTTGGCCATTATGTGATAATCCCCTATGATGTGATCTGGTGTGGTAAGCCAATAAGAGAGTTAGTGATAGGATGCAGCACCTTTGGTCCCATCACAACCCTGCTCCCAAGTTGGTAGAATTTCCCTGTGGTATTGTCTGCAACACCTTTTCTTTTACAAGAGATAAGAGAGCGTACTGCCACCAAGAAAGAGCCAAGAATAGAGTGTGTTCTTTGGATCTGGGGTCTCTGTGCTATGAAACATTTAGAAGATTGATTCCAATGGAGATTTCTAAGGAATATCAGGCCTGGGAATTGCTGAAAGGAGACAAGGAACTTCCTCCTAAACTATGAGCCAACAGAGATAAGAACCCTTCCCTGAGAGTTGGCACTATGAATTTAGACTCTAGCCTCCTAAATTGTGAGCAAATAATTTATTTTTGTTAAAGCCATTCAATTGTAGTAGTATGTCTTCCTTAGTAGCAATAGTAGCATAGAACTATCTGGAGCTAAGTTGCTTTAAACATTTGTTTTGGAAAAAGAATTAAGAGCTAAGTTTTTATTCCTTCCTTTCTGATTTTGCTTCATTATGTTAGAAAGATCACTGAATTTTGAAAAGAAGGACTGTCTTCAAGCTGCTCATAATTTTAGCACTATCTCTAATTGTTATTGTTTTTGTTGTTGTTAAGTGTCGTTGAGTCAGTTCCAACTCATAGCAACCCTATATAGGGTTTCCAAGGAATGGCTGGTGTCTTACAGTTAGCTACTTGTCTTACAGTTAGCAGGCCAGTGAGTGCCTTACAGTGCCATTCCAGGACCCCAGTTATCTAGATTTGGAATATCAGGCAAATTGTTTGAATGTTAACCTTGATCTTCACATTTCCAATTCCTGACACCAGATAGCTGTGATTGCCTAGCCTACAAACATGTTATTTTGAGGAAAAATTTAGTATATATTTGAAAAGACATTAAAAAGTA
>NW_006408694.1:4106102-4115201 GCF_000296735.1 Chrysochloris asiatica | reverse complement strand
AATCCTGATATGATCAAGATATATATAAGATATAATCAAGATACAATCAAGATGTTCTCTTCTAATCCTATCAATCCTGGTACAATCAAGATAAGCTTTCTCAAGATGGCGCCTCCTGGAATATACAAATATAAAGGCTTGTTTATGAATGTTGTTGTTAAAAGGCATCAAGTCCATTCTAGCTCACAGTGTCCATGTATAAGATTTTCATGGAGTGACTGGTGGATTTGAACTACCAACCTTGTGGTTAGCAGTCCAGTGCTTATCCTACAGTGTCACACCCAGGGTTTATTAGTAGCACCACTCATATCAGTGAAATTGTTAACAATAATCTCGTCCTTTTCTGAATACTGTTTCAGTTTCTCACTACCTCTCTTAAGATATGTGTCACCTCCAGCATTAATACAGTTGGTATGTATGCTCTGCAATATTTGTGCATTGATAACCAGGACCATGCCTTATATTCCTTAACCCGTATAGCGTATATCTCAAACCCTTATGTCTCATATCTATTAAAAGGATTAAAATGTTTGCCAATGGATTGGGTCATCTCTGTCTTGAATGTAAACTGCAGCCTTCCCAGTATAGCTGTGCATCAGAGGACCCAGGGACACAGAAGACAGTGACCTTGACTGACACCCTGCAGGTCATATTCTAGTGGGCATAGACAAAAGCTAACTTTATTGTTATGAAGTATATGGAAACCGTTGCTCCCTCACCATACCCTCTTAATCATCTCAGAATATTAATGGCCACAGAATGAAAAAGAATCAGCATTAATTGTGAGTGAAAGCTTGCATTTCAATCAGTTTGTAAAGAGGTTGTTAGCTTGGTTCCAGTCATTTATGACTGCATATGAATGAGAATGTGCTGGAATATCCACTGCTATGATTGCATATTTGAGATACTTTACATGAGAAACTCCACGTAAGCCCATAATTGTGTAGAGTGATGTGCATTGCAGTGTTCCCAAGTTTGTGAAAAATGAATAACATTAGCTATGAGAAAGTAAACAGAACTCTTAATGGTTTGTTCATTGTTACCTGGAATATAGGCATTAACCTGTGTGTTAGTTTATACCACCCCCAACAGGAGGCTAGTGCTTTTAGTTGCATTGCTAGTGAAAATGAAGGATTTATGTTACTACATTCATATCACTAAAGCCTTCTATAGTAAAGGACCTTCATTTTTCAGACCACTGACCTGATTTATATTGCCACTTGTGATCACTGAGTAACTCAAAATCAAATTGACTTTTCGGGGACACTTTTTGGTTCCAGCTAACAATGCCAACACTGCTGTGAGCCATGCCAGTGCCCAGAAAAGTAGATTTCTACAACCTCTGCCTATCTTACTCGGCATCTTCCATTTTATCCAGTTAGCTATGTATTCGAGACAAGTAGTATCAGCGTCCATTTGGAAAAGGATTCTGTTAACATCTGCAATCATTCTTTGCCATTATAATGTTTGGCTTTCAAAAGGAGGCCATTTCAATTTCATGGTCAAGCAGGGGATGCAATTTTACACTCAAAAATAATTGCAAGATTTCTAGTGGTACATTGAAGCAGGTCAACATTTTAGCCACAGATGAGCCAATACTTTGCTGACTGAATGAGAGCATTTGAGATGTGCTCCAGAGTTTCTAGGAAATTCTGCAACTGGATATTGCAGATTAATGCATTTCACACAATTATTCTGTTTGGTCTGACAAATTCAGTGGTTAATGCCAGAACTTGTTAAGAGCAAATGCTTTTGACAGTCATTATTAAAAGAGTAATCTGTCATGCTGATCTGGCTATCACTCCTTTTCCTACCTATGGTTTTGATTAAACACATTTTTTTTTTTTTTTTGCATTCACAGAGTTATTATTATTGGCAGATCAAAGCTCTTGAATTGATATCCACACGAACGTATTAACCAATGGTGTCCCTCTTACAGGATCAGTACAGAGCCTTGACAATAAGACATGTACAAGATGAGTTGAAATTCAAGTTTGTGCTTTTAAAACTGCAATTTGTTTAATATTTTGAGAGCTCAGTTCTCTATAAAATGATCAAATATGGTTCTTCATATCTAAAAGAGCTTCTGTTTTGTCCACTGAAAATGATTCTGCTTAATATGAGGGCAAAGAAGTCCCCAGTGTTACCTGAAAGCTTTTGCCTGCGGGGCCATCTGGATATCACAGGAGTACATTAGATCAACTTTAATGACTTTGTTCAACAATTCCTTTCTGTGGGAAGCACTCCCTTGCCTTATTGAGGAGGGCTGCGTTCCCACAGTGTTTTAATCATTGATTTTCCTGTTACTTGTATTCATTCCACCCTGTGTCCCCAATATTTACAATTCCTGACAATAGCAAATTTGAAATGCACATCTTTCAATCTCGTTTAGTAATGAAATGATTTTTTTGGTTGGGTCCTATTTCCTGTTTAGTGACACAGTGTAAAGCATCTAGTTTTTAAAAAGCTATAGAGTGTATTATGGCTGTTCGAGTTGTTATGTAAACAACAGAAACCAACAGATCTAGGTCAAAAGCACTTTATTAGGTATCACATGGATGCAAGGCTTTCAGAGAGCTGTAAAAAGCTCATTGGAAGCCAAACCCTGGCAGCTACCTTGTCCCAGCCTTTCCAGCATTTCCACTAAGCAGCCTCTTCAAAACTAGCTGGGGTTTTTCAAGAAAGGTATTCTACTAGTTTTCAATGCTTGGCTACCTGAGTGTTTAACAGCAATCTGTGCACCCAGAATGGTTAGAAGGAGAATATTGGCATTTGCTTGTCAGGCTGACAAAAAATCTGGAGGCAAAGTGCTCCAGTAATAAAATAAATGGCATTCAGAGTTTGGTAGAGATTTACAGTATTCACGGAACACCTACAGGTAAACCAGAGACCAAAAAGCATCCCATCTGCTGCCTCGTAGCTCTAATTTCTCTTCCTAGTAAAGCCTACAATCAAGTTGAGTTCACCTGTAAAAAGAAATACCTTCTAGTCCATGTAAGGAAGCTTCCTTCTTAAAGTAAATGATTTTCCAAACTAACATTAGGAAAATGATCACTAATATGTTAATAGACAGCTGTATTTGTCATGTACATATAAGTATTTACTCACTAACGCATATGCATTCATTAATTTAACAAACATGTATTAAGTAACTAATCCAGGTACATTTCTAAATCCTGAGGTTTATTCAAGTGATTCACAGAAAAAATAACATTAGGTGCCAGGTTGGTGGTTCAAGCTCACCAGGCACTCCTTGGAAACCCTCTAGAGGGTCGCTATGGGTCAGAACCGACTTGGTGACACTTAACAACAACCTGCCCATGGAACTTATATTCTTCTGGGAAGAGGCAGTAAGTATGCAATCAAATCTATATCATCCACTAGATGGTATTCAGTCCAAGAAAGATAAAAAAGCAGGGTAAGGATAAAAAGGAGAGCTGGGTGAAGGTGGTCAACTTGACTGGGTCATGATTTTCAGTGGTTTGGCAGTTATGGGATGATGTAATTTAGCAATTAATTATGTATTAATTCCCCATTTTGTAATCTTATATAATATATAATATAATCACATACATGATAAGCCAATCAGCTGAAAGGAGATTATTTAGGGGTGTGTCATGCATTCAATATTTATGGACATTCTGGCAACACTATGCTATTTCTTTGCTCACTCTGGATCCTGCATTCAGCTGCTTATCATCAGACCTCTGATTCTTGGATCTTGAGCCAGCTGCCAATCTGGTCTGCCAACCTTGAATTCATCAGCCTCTGCAGCTCTGAAAGTTAGGTGAAGCCTCCAGTCTGACATTTGACCCATGGGCTTGGGACTTGTCAGCCTTTACAATGACATGAGCTATTTTTTTTAGATAAATTTCTTTCTTTCTCACTCTCTATAGATACATACATATATATATATTGTTAAGTGCTGTCGAGTCAGTTTTGATTCATAGAGACCCTGTATAGAGTTTCTAAAGAGCAGCTAGTGAGATTGAACCTTGCAGTTTAAACTGACCTTATGGACCAGTGTTTTATATATTGGGTGGGGGGGGTGTTAATGGTGCCTGTGTAAAATAAGCACTCAACTGTGAACCACAAGGTTGGCAGTTTGAGCCTACCAGCTAATTCTTGGGAAAAAGATGAGGCTTTCTGCTCCTGCATAGATTTGCAACCTCAGAAATCCTATACAGGGTTGCTATGAGTCAGAACTGATTCGACGGCATACTATGTATATACATAAAAGTCTCATAGGTTTTGCTTCTCAAAGAAACCAGCCTAAGACATTTGGCACCAAGAGAGGGGGAGGTTGCTCTGGCATATACCTAAAATATGGAAGCATTAGGCGATGAGAAGCAGAAAGCAGCAGTCAAGAAATCAATTGATAGATTGCAGTGGTCAAATCTGTTGCAAAGATCTCTTTAGAATGTTAAAGAGCAAAGCTGTCACCTTGAGGACTAAGGTGCACCTGACCCAAGCTATCCTATTTTCAGTTGCTTCATATGCATGTGAAAGCTGAACACTGGAAAAGAATAGATGTGTTTGAATTATGGTGTTGATGAAGAATATTGATTATACCATGGACTGCCAAAAGAAATAAATCTGTCTTGGAAGAGGTTCAGACAGAATGCTCCTTAGAAGTGAGAATGGCGAGACTTTGCATCACATACTTTGAACACATTATCACAAGGGACTAGTGCCTGGAAAAGGACATTGTGCTTGGTAAAGTAAAGAGTCAGTGAAAAAGCAGAAGCCCCTCAACAAAATGAATTAATAACATAATTGCAACACTAGACTCAATCATAGCAACAATTGGTGCTACCAGGCAGTTATACATAGAGTCACTCGAGTCAAAACAGACTCGATGACACCTACTAAGAACAACAATATAAAATCCTAGGTTGCCTTAAGAAGACTGTTGGTGAGTTACGAATTTCAAAGGCAATTCTGGTAAAAGTCAGAAGAAATTGGGGAGAACTGTAACACTACTAGAGATAGTGCAGACAGTGAGAAATAGTGGCAGAGAAACAGTAGCAGAGAATGGTTGCAGCAGGATATTGGCACAGCATGGTATGAGAGCCAACCCATGGAGAAATAGACTTGAGTACCTTTGGGCAGGAGGCTAACTGAGTTGGGTGTCTCTGGGTACTAATTCATGGAGCCAAAGAGCTTTATAACACTTGCCTAAGCAGGGCAGAGGTCTGACCTCAGTCCAAGAGGCTCAGGGGCTGAGAGAACAAGGAAGCAGAAGTTAAAGAGATAAGGATCATAGGAAGCTGAGCTGCCTTGGTCTCAAAATGTAGAGCCAAGACCACTGGGGTTGGAATCCCTTTGGCTCCTGTAGATCCTTTGCATTTCCATAGCAATTTTAACATGAACTTGCAATTTCTTCATGAAAGCTGACTATGATTTTATAAAGACTTGGTGAAATTTATAAACTAATTTGGTATTCATGGGTATGAATTAACAAATAAAAGTAAAATATCTATTATTAAATCTTAACTTTTCCAATGATAATTACAGTGATATAACTATATTTGCTTAAATCTTACCTTAGCAATATTTTATAATTTTAAGAATAAAATTTTTAAATATCCTCAACTAGATTTATTGCTAAATATTTGATTTATTATTATTTTCTAACTTTAATATTAGTACTGGTTCATTGTTAGTATGCACAAGTGTTATTATTTATATAGTGGCACTGTGAATTAATGTGCTGGACTGCAAGGCGGGTTTAAACCACAAGGTCAGCAGTTCAAGCTCAACAGCCTCTATGCAGAAGCCATATAGGGTCACTATGATTTGGAACTGACTCAACAACACTTAATAACAGCAACAACCTTATGAAGTTTATAAATTCACATTTTTAGTTCTAGTAAATTTTTTGTAGATTCCATAGTGTTTTCTACAGACATAATCAAGTTGTTCCCCTTTCCAACTTTTATGCCCTTTTTCTTTTTTACCTTGTAACACAGATTAGAATGCTCACTTGAATAAAAATGGTGAGAGCAGATGCCCTTAAGCTGCTTGAATCCTAGTTTAGGGGGAAGTAGTTTAATGTTTGACCACTAAATATGAATTTACATGTCTTTTACAGTTGTTTCTTGTTAACTATCTCTCGTTTGCTGAGAATTTTATTTATTAAAGGGTGTTTATTTTTCTTGGAATATTTCCTGTATCTATTCAAAGCATCATAATGAAGTAAAGTGATGAATAAGATAGATTGGCTTTCATATGTTGCATCATCTGTGGTGGTGGTGTGCCATGGAGTCAGTTCCAAGACAAAGAGACCCTGCATGGGGTTTCTGAGGCTGTAAATCTTTACAGGAACAGGAAGCTTTATCTTTCACCTGCAAAACAGCTGGTAGAGAAAAGCAGTGATGCCTGAAATGGAGCCAGAGATGATGACATGGAGCGATGGAGCAGCGGGAGACCTTAGATCCAGAGAGGGAGAGAGACTGTGTGCTGAAGACCTGGGGGTTACCAGGGAAGGATTGCATGGAGGGGATTGTAACCATGGCAATGAGACGATATATACCATAGAATGAATGTAAGACTGATGTTCTCCCATGTAAACTATCACATAATTCACAATAAAACATTTAAAAAAAACAACAACAACAGCTGGTAGTTTTGAACAGCTTGAGGACTTTGAGGTTAGCACCCCAACTCGTAACTACTATGCTACAAGAACTCCTTACATCAGCTGTATAATCCTAGAATAACTCCAATTTGTTATGATATATTAGTGAGACAGGGCAGAAAATAAGGAAAACTGCTGCAAAATTGATAACACATTGCTGGGTCCCATAAACAAGCTCTTATGTAGACTGGCTTGCATTGACCAGAATTGTTCAATGTAATGTGACTCACATTAAGCTTCATTGTATATTAATTTCTCCACCTCTAGGCAGAGTTTAAATACCATTTTGTGCACACATGTACAAAGCCCATATGTTGTTGTTATGTGCCGTCGAGTCGGTTCCGACCCATAGCGACCCTGTACAGGGTTTCCGAGGGTGTAAATCTTTACGGGAGTAGAAAGCCTCATCTTTCTCCCGTGGAGCAGCTGGTAGTTTCGAACCGCTGATCTTAAGATTCACAGCCCGATTCGTAACCACTACGCTACCAGAGCTCCTTAAAGCCCATATGAGGAGGGTTCAAAAAGTTAGTGGAAAAATTCTATTATCTTTAAATTCCATATTTCCGTCCGTAAACTTTTGAAGCTCCTCCATAACAAAACTGCAGTACACAAGAGTAATATGTCACATGTACTTTCTCCAGTTAGGGAGCTGCATGTAAGCTGATTGTAAGCTCCCTGCTCCTCAACTGGCCAGAGTGAATAAAACTTTCTTTCTTTCCTCACCTAGGTGTTTTGAGATTGGTCTGTTCAAGTTACACTAGGCAAAAGTACTTTACTGTGGTAACATTCTTTGTTCTATGTATTGGTGAAATTGATTTACTAACATTTATTAAGAATTTTAACATCTATATTCACGAAGACTATTGTCTTGTTAAGTGTCTTAGAGTTGGTTCTGAGCGATATCAACCCTGTATAGGGTTTCTGAACAGCGGCTGGTGAATTTGAACCACCAACCTTGTGATTCAAATTGACCTTATGGTGGAGTGACTTTCCTACAATGCTATGCCAGGACTCCTTCAAATCTTCTGTGATGTTACCTTTTTAATGCTAACTCAGTAGTCATTATATACTTGATCATCAGTGAAGTCTGTATTCTTAAAACAAAAGCTGTTTAAGTCTCTGTGAATTCTGCATTCTCTAGAATTGGGGTCTTCTTGCTGGAGAGAAACATTTCCCCAATTTGAAAATTGTTTATCAAATAATAAAGCAATCAAAGATTGTGTTGTTCTTTTAAATTAATATGATATGTTTAAACAGCACTTCATTTCCTGTGGTAGTGGTGATGGAGTCGGTTCCAACTCATAGTGACTCTGCATGGGGTTTCTGTGGCTGCAAATCTTTATGGGAGAAGAAAGCCTCATTTTTCTCCAACAGAACACCTGGTAGTTTCAAACTGCTGACCTTGTGGTTAGCAGCCTGACTTATAACCACTACACTACCAGAGCTCCTGGGGTCGGTTCTGACTCATAGCGACCCTGTACCAGGTTTCTGAGGCTGTAAATCTTTACGGGAGCAGAAAGGCTCATCTTTCTCTCATGGAACAGCTAGTAGTTTCGAACTGCTCACCTTGCGGTTTGCAGCCTGATTCATAACCACTATGCTACGTGTTGTTTAAAATATATAATCATATTAATTTAAAAGAACAACACTTCATTTCTTGTAGTGTTGTTTAAAAATATAATCATATTAATTTTAAAAAACACAATATTTAATTGCTATATTAGTTAATAAACAATTTGCAAATTGGAGAAATGTTTCTCTTCAGCAAGAAGACCCCTCTTCTAGAGAATGCAAAATTCACAAAGATTTTAATAACTTATACTTAAAGAATACAGATTTCATTGATAATCAAGTATCTAATGGTTACTGAGCTAACATTTCAAAGAAGTAACTTCCCAGAAGATTTGAATATGCTTGCAGTTCTGAGGCCTCTAGAAATTTAATTTAAAGAAACCCGAATCTTTAAATCACAAGTTAATGGTTTTGTTATTACCTATTTTTAGAACAGAAAAGAAAAGTAGATTAGCAATTTTGGGTAGGAGAGAAAATAACTGCTGGCAGATTAATTTTGGAAGGAGTTTTTAAGCTTCACGGATAAGAAAAGGTCTCTTGAAATAAAAGTAAAATATCTATTTGCAGTATAAATTTGATTATAGTTTCTTTATCGGGTTTGAGAATCAAGACTGTACTGGCCTCATAGAACAAATCTTGACGTTTTCCTTTCTCTTTTTACTACAAGTGTGTGTGTAAAATAAATATTATTTCTTCCTTGAAAAAACTCACTAGTGAAGTCACCAAAGTCTGAAATTTTCTTTCTAGATCGGATTCAACTTCTTTAATAAATTTGGGGATTTAAATTTTGTGGGGTTTTTTTTTTATAATGTTGTTGTTGTTGTTGTTAAGTGCCGTCGAGTCGGTTCCGACCCATAGCGACCCTGTACAGGGTTTCCGAGGGTGTA
>NW_006408694.1:4098187-4106002 GCF_000296735.1 Chrysochloris asiatica | reverse complement strand
TAGAAAGCCTCATCTTTCTCCCGCGGAGCGGCTGGTAGTTTCGAACCGCTGACCTTAAGGTTTGCAGCCCGATTCGTAACCACTACGCTACCAGAGCTCCCCTGCTTAGGCAAGTGTTATAAAGCTCTTTGGCTCCATGAATTAGTACCCAGAGACACCCAACTCAGTTATAATAGATTTTGTTAAGTTGTGCTTTTCAAGGAATTGATCCATTTTATTTAAGAAAATAAAGTTAATGACATAAAGTTATTAATAACATCTTTTAAAATGATACCTTCTTTATCATTATTGTTTGTTATCTGTTTTTCATTGTTATTATGCTTATTAAATTTTATTATAAGTTTATCATTTTATTACTCTTTTCAAAGACATACCTGTTGATTATGTTGACTTTAATCAATTTCACTGGTTTCTTCTTTAATTTTTTCCTTTCTTGTATCTGCTTTAAGTGGGATTTTGCACTCTTTTACTAGCTTCAGAATGTGAAGTTTAGGAAAGCAATCATTTCTCATTTTTTTAAAGTTAGAAATTAGGAGGCTCCAAGATGATGGACTAGACAGATAGACTATCTAGCTGCTTTACAACAAAGACTTGAGAAAACAAAGGATATGGATACTGATGATAATCGTGGAGCCAAAAGCTTCTCAGGAAACTATAAAGAAAGCCAGATACCAATGAAAGGAAAAGACTGAACAACAATAGTGACCAAGGTGCCACATGGAGTGGAAAACTTGCTGACCAACACAGCACAGCCATTTTGAATTACTGTAAATAATATTGGGATCAGAACAAGAAACAAATAAGCAGCTCCATTCACTCAGGACTGCACCAAAACAACATTGGGGACAACAATTAAAGAGTGTCAATCTTCCCACTTACTTTGTACAACTTCCTGGTGACCAGAGACATGCTCCCACATGGTAACCAGTCAAACTCCCTGCAACTGCCAGTGCTACACAACATTTTTTTCTTTATTTTTCTTTTCAATTCTTACCTATTCTCCATCCTCTCCTCTTGTTTCTTTTCTTTGTTTTCTATTCCCTCTTCTCCCCTTTTTTCTTTATCCCACACAGTGGACACCGCATCTCTAACAACCTCCATGGTTAGCACCATCTACCTATGCCTCTCTACAGTTGGCAATGCCTGCTTCTGGAGTGAGCACTGCACTTGAGCAGCAGTCATTATTGGTAGCTATCACTTTCACCAGTACTAAACTACCTTTTTTTTCTTATTATTTTTAATTCTTTCTCCTCTTCCATTGATTTTCTTTTCTTTTTTTCTTCCTTTCTTCCCTTTTTTTGTGACGCCATGGAGTGGGTGCCCACCTACTCCCATCTCCATGGTCAGCAGCATCTAACCCCACCCCTCATCAAATGATGGTGCATGTTCTCATGCAGTAAGCTCTGAATTCCAATTTCAACCATGTGTGGCAGCTAACACACCATTGTTGTGCCACTTTTGTTTCTCCCTTCTCTTTTTTCCTTTTTTCCCTTTCTTCTTAGTTGTCTGCTCTTCCGTTCTCCTTGCAACTATGGGGTGTTTTTTTTTGTCTTTTTAATACACTGACTGGGTTACCAGCATCCCTTTACCTCTGTGTCCAGTAGCATCTGCCCTGGCCCTTCCAGATCCAATGGTGTGTACTACTTTGGAACAAGTGTTACAATCCAACAGTGTAACTGTATCTTTGTGATTTTCCCTTTTCTTTCTTACTTTTCTTTTTCTTTCCTTTTCTGATCAGTTAGCCAGGTAGCTGTCTTCCAAATTTCTAGTCACAGATGAGTGAGTGCTTTCACTGCCGCATCAGTTTGTTCAAAGACTTCAATTTGTGTCCATCTATTTCTGGAGACTTTTCTTTTTTCCCACAATACGTTTAGTGCAGCTTGGACTTCTTTCAATACCATCAGTTCTTCATCATGTGCAAAGATGTCATCTTGAGGAGTAAGGAACACCCGACCCAAGCCATGGCATTTTCAATCACCTCATATGCATGCGAAAGCTGTACAGTGAATAAGGAAGACAGTAGAAGAATTGATGATTTTGGGTTATGGTGTTCGAGGAGAATATTGAAAGTGCCATGGGCTGCCAAAAGAACCAACAGATCTGTTTTGGAAGAAGTACAGCCAGAGTGCTCCTTGGGGGCCAAGCTGGCCAAACTTTGTGTCTCATACTTTGGATGTATTGTCAGGAAGGACCAGTCACTAGAGAAGGATATCATGTTTGGTAGGGTGGAGGGTCAGAGAAAAAGAGAAAGACCCCTGGTGAGATGGATTGGCAAAGTGGCAGCATCGATGGGCTCAAGCATGGCAACAATAGTGAGTTTGGACCAGTGGATCAGGCAGTATTTCATTCTGCTGTGCATAAGGTCACTATGAGTCAGTCCTAACTCGATGACACCTAACAACAACAATAACAACATCTCTTGAAATGGTTGAATTGATCATTTCATTTATTTTTTATATATAGAAAAATTATTTAATCAAAACAGTTTACATGTCGACACTTATGGATTAGCTAGAACAAATTTGTCCAAATCCAAACATATGTTGTTGTTGTTGTTAAGTGCCATTGAGTCAGTTCCAACCCATAGTGATCCTATATAAGGTTTCCAAGGAACGACTGGTGAGCTTAAACTGCCAACCTTGCAGTTCAAACAGCTTTGCAGTCTGGTGCATTAACCCACAGCGCCACACCAGGCCTCCCATATGTGTAATGACTGGTTAATGGTTAATATAGGAGAGTTCTAGCGAAACAACAAGTCCAAGATTCCATTGTTGTTGTTGTTAAGTGTAGCTGAGTGGATTCCAACCCATAGCAACCCTGTATAGGGTTTCCAAGGAGCAGCTGGTGAGCTTGAACCACCAACTTTGCAGTTCAAACGACTTTGCAGTCTGACATATTAGCCCACAGTGCCACACCAGGACTCCTAGATTCCACTGTTAAGACCCTTCAAAAACAAACACCCAATTATTGAAATTGAAGACTGAAACTATTCATCTATAGATGAAAACAGTTATCAATGAGGCTAAAAGTATACGCTGCTTATCACCCACATTTTTGGCAACTTATAAACCACAGACCTAAGGTTGTAATTCTTAATCCATTTTCCCACATTCTTATCAAATTATGATTAGTGTCTTCATCTACTTAAAACCACCAAGTAACCTAATATTAAAAATATAATGCAATGCTTTAGATAATACACCCTTAAATTTTGTGTTAACATTGGTTCATCTGACTTAGGCCATGTATAAATAAACTACACACTAAGTCACTCTAATTTAATCAACCTCCTTCAAACAACCTATGTGCAATTGTCATATATGACATAGAAATGAAAAAATTTAAATTCCTTCTAATATAGCCATGTTTTCAAATAGGTTACTTTCTTTATATAATATTTACTTTTTGCATAAGCATTAGGCACTGATTTTTTTTCCAATTTAAAAAAAAAAACTATTATTTTAAATGATTTCCTTAATGCATGGGAATTAAACCAAACAAATGTGAGCTCTTTCTCAAAAACAAACTTTCCTCATTTCATCTTGAATTTTAGCTCCCAGTACATATAAAGGATCTTAAATGGTTGATTCCAAGATTAGTACGCTCATACCAATCTAGATGCTTTGTTCTTCATAAAGTCCATTTTATCAGATTACTTGCTTAGCATACAGATTAAATTAATATGGTGAAAGAATACTATCCTGTCCACACCATCTTCATTTGAAACATGCAGTATCCCCTTGGTCTGTTCACACAACTGCCTTTTACAGGTTCTTGATCATATAAGTTTTGCATAAGCACAATGGGCTTGTATTTCTATTCTTTGCAGTGTTATCCATAATCTATGAAGATCCACACAATCAAATGCCTTTGCATAGTCAATAAAACACAAGTAAACATCTTTCAGCTGTTCTCTGTTTTCAGTCAAGATCCTTCTGATATATGTCCCTTGTTACACATTCTCTTCTGAATCAAGCTTCCATTTCTGGCAACTCCTTGTCAGGGTCTTGCTGCAACTATATTGGATTATCTTTGGCAAAATTTTTATTACTGCTTGGTATAATGGTAGTGTTCCATAATTTTTATATTATGTTGGTTCATCTTTCTTTGGCAAAGGCATAAATATGGATATATTCCAGTCAATAAGCCAAGCAACTGTTTTCTAAATTTCTTGGCATAGACAAGTGAGCACCCCCACCATGGCATCTGTTTGTTAAAATATATCAATTGGTACTCTATTAATTCCTGGAACATTGTTTTTGACAGCCCCTTCAATGCATTTGTGATCATCTGCTACCTCCTGAAAAGGTTGAACACTGACAAACTCTTTCTGGCACAGTGATTCTGTATATTCCTTTTATCTTCTTTCAATGCTTCCTGCATAATTAATAAGGAGTCCTGTTGTGCTAAGGTTTCTGCATTGGACTTCTAACTATATGGTCAATGGTTCAAACCCAACAGCTTCTCTGTGGGAGAAAGATGAGACTATTTGCTCCTATAAATATTTATAGTCTCGGAGACTCTATAAAGGGTCATGAGTTGAATTTGACTCATTTGCAGTATTTTTACTTTTTTTGGGGGGAGGGGAGTAGCATTAAATATTTTGCCAATTGCTGTTGTTGTTGTTAAGTGCCATCGAGTCTGCTCCAACTCATAGCAACCCTGTATAGGGTTTCCAAGGAGTGGCTGGTGAGCTTGAATTGTCAACCTTGTAAGTCAAACCAATCTTGCAGTCCAGCACATTAACACAAAGTGCCACACCAGGACTCCATTTTGCCCATAGAATGCTGCAGTATAACTCAGAACTTGAATGTTTACTTCATTTCTTTCAGTTTGAGAAATGGCAACCATGGTCGTCCTTTTTGGTTTTCTAACTCCGGGTCTTTATAAACTTCGTAATCATACTTTGTCTTCTTGAGTTGCCCTTTAAAATCTTCTGTTCAGCATTTTTTACTTCATCATTTCCTTTTGCTTTAGATTTTCTATGTTGAAGAGTACCTTTCTTTAGCCTTTTCTGGCATCCAATTTTTTTTTTCTTTCTTTTCTATTTAATGAGTTTTACTTTCTTCATATATGTCCTTAATGTCATACCACAACTTCCCTCTTCGTTAGTATTGAATGCATTAAATCTGTTCTTAAGATAGTTTCTGAATTTGGGTGGTATATACTCAGGATTGTATTTTGGCTCTTTTGGACTTGTTTTAATTTTCTTCAGCTTCAATTAGAACTTGCATATGGGAAATTCAAGTTCTGTTCCACAACTAACTCCTGGCCTTGTTTTGACTAATGATATTGACCATCTCCATGGTCTCTTTCTACAGATGAAGTTGATTTGATTCCTTTGTATTTCAGCAGGTGAGGACCACATTTATAGTCACATTTTTATGTCATTGAGAAAAAGGCATTTGCAATGACTTAAGTCATTGGTCTTGCAAAATCCTATCATGCAATCTCTGGAGTTTTTACTGTCACCAAAGCCATATTTTCCAAATACTAATTATGCTTTGTTTCCAACTTTAACATTCCTATCGCCAGTAATTATAAATGCATCTTGGTTTCATATTTGATCAATTTATTACTGTAGAAGTTGGTAAAAGATCTTCAATATCTTTATCTCTGGCATTAGCAGTTGGTGCATATTTGAATAATAGGGATGTTAACTGGCCATCCTTGTAGGCATCTGGATATTGTTTTTCAGGACATATTTTGAAATTTTTTGTAACTATATATGTGACACCATGCCTTTGCAATTCACCATCCTGACAGGATAGTTTATAAGATTATCCAACTCAAAATGGCTAATACCAGTCCATTTCAGTGCAGTTATGCCTAGGAATCCTAGTGTGGTGCTGTAGATTAAGTACTGGACTGTTAACTGCAAGTTTGGTGGTTCAAATCCACCAGTTTCTCCTCAATAATCCTATACAGGGTCACTATATGTTGGAAACAAATCAGTGGCACTTAATAATAACAACATACATAGGATATTGATGTTTGTGCATTCAACTACATTTTTTACAATTTCTAATTTTCTTAGATTCAGTCTTCATACATTCCATGTTCCAATTATTATTTTATGTTTGCAACTGATTCTTCTTACTTGGAGTCATGACATATCAGCAAATGAAAGTCCCAAAGCTTTGTTCCATCCCCATCATTTAGGCTGACTTTGCTTTGAGAAGACAGATCTTTCCCAGGAGTACTTTAGGTGTTTTCCAAACAGAGAGACTCATCTCTGTCACTACATCAGAAAATATTCTGCTATCCATAAAAATTTCACTGGCTAGTTCTTGCTTGTCTGTCTTAGTCTAAAAGCTTCACTGGAATCTGTCCATCATTAGTGATCCTACTGGGATTGGAAATACTAGCAGCATAGCTTCCAGCATCACAGAAAGCCACCACACTAGGACAAACTGTGTCATGCTAGTAAGTACAGAATTTGTTGTTGTTGTTGTTGTTAGGTGATGTGGAGTTGGATTTAACCCATAGTGACCCCGTATAAGGTTTCCGAGGCTGTAAAAATTTGTAGAGTCCTGGTGTGGCACAGCGGGCTAATGAGCTTGACTGCAAAGTCAGTTTGAACCACAAGGTTCAAGCTCACCAGCCGCTCCTTGGAAACCCTATACAGGGTTGCAATGTGTCAGAACCAACTCTACAGCACTTAACGACAACTAGAAAATACTTGTGGGATCCAAATGTCTCATCTTCCTCTTGTGGAATGACTGGTGGATTCGAGCCACCGAAATTTTGGTTTGAAGTCCAGTGCTTATCCTACAGAGCCAACACACTCCACGAATATGGGATAGATGCATATTAACTTGAGAACTTGGGTGAGGTGATAGGCAATAGGCAATACGTTCTTATTGTATGCTGTCAAGTTGGTTCCCGAATAGGATTGCCAAGAGCCACTGGTTGGTTTGAACTGCTGACCTTGTTATACAATAAGGGAGAGGAGCGGTCTTATTATCTATGATGGTTCTCATCCATGTAACCATTTGAGAACTGAAGCTTGTTCCAGCTTATAGATCTATTGACTCCTGAGGCTTTGCTGTCATCAGCAGAAAGGGAAAGAATATGCAGGAGCCTTCTGGGGAGGTTGCAGTGATGGAAGTGGCCTGCATTCTAGGGGAAATGACTTCATCACATGGAAAATGTAATTGGCTGCAGAGCTGCAAAGCTTTCTGCCATATTTTCTTAGCATGTTGTTCTTTTTTTCACTTTAAGACATATGTACTCATCTCACTAAACTGAAAGCACAAGAGTGAGAGAATAGCCTTACTCATCACATCATATATAGAACATACAGGATTTATGGGCAAGTAGATATTGAGTGGAATAAAAATTGAAATCTTTCAAGAAAGTGTGGCAGCACAAGAGGCACTCACCCATCTCTGCCAAGAAATTTGGAAGACAACTATCTGGCCAACCTATTGGAAGAGATCCACATTTGTGCCCATTCCAAAGAGAGGTGACCCAATGGAATGCGGAAATCATCGGACAATCTCTTTGATATCTCAAGCCAGTAAAATTTGGCTAAAGGTAATACAGAAATGGCTACAATCATACATTGACAATGAACTTCCAGAGGTTCAAGCTGGATTCAGAAGAGGCTATGGAATGAGAGATATCATTGCTGATGTCCGGTGGATCTTGGTTGAAGGCAGAGAATATCAGAAAGATGTTTACCTATGCTTTATTGACTACACAAAGGCTTTCGATTGTGTGCATCATGACAAGCTATGGACAACATTGTGAAGTATGAGTATTCCAGAACACTTCATTGTACTTCTGAAAAATCTGTACCTGGACCAAGAA
>NW_006408694.1:4096679-4097332 GCF_000296735.1 Chrysochloris asiatica | reverse complement strand
AGCTGTAGTGAGGTTGGCCCAGGATCTGACATTGTTTCGTTCTGCTGTGCACGGGGTCGCTATGAGTTAGTTCCGACTCGATGGCACCTGACAACAACAACAGATATTGAGTGAAATTAAGGATTAAGTCTAAAGTGCTACTGCATGTTATACTGTTAACAAGAAAGACTCTATATTCTCCTTATTGTTAAATGTGCAGTCATACAAGTATGTAAAATGTCAGAAATAATATGAACGTGTAAATCTGATCAAATATATGTTGTTGACACTCACAGAAGAAAAATACCAGGCAGATGTAGATTAGACCTAGAAAATTCAAACACTAAAAAGAAACTGGCAAATGCCTTTGTCTTTGGGAACTGGTATTTCTGAAGCCGAATTAAGAAGGAAAACAAAGCATAGCTAAATGATAAACTTTTCCCATTGTATTCAAAATTATCCAGGCCTAATAAAACAAAATTTCTGTAATCTAATTACTATGGTGTTGTGGGATAATGCACTAGACCACAAGGTCAGTTTTTTGTTGTTGTTTTTTTTCTTAAATTTTTTTGTTGTGAATTATATGATCGTTTACATGGGAGAACATTAGTTTTACATTCATTCTATCATATATCATCTCATCGCCATGGTTACAATCCCCTCCATGCAATCCT
>NW_006408694.1:4093766-4095341 GCF_000296735.1 Chrysochloris asiatica | reverse complement strand
CACCAGAGATGAGAAATCTCCACTTGAAAGGATGAGCTGACCACCCTGGAGTGGCAAGAAGAACAAAAGATACTTCTGGAATGAAAGACCTACAGGAAAAATACGAAACAATAAAGGCAGATGGACTGTTACTACAGGAACAAACGGGTCGCTTCCCTAGGAGACATCAGGGCAGGTGTTCAGGTCCTCTCAAAGCAGGCCCCCTTCCAAGACTGAGACTCAGTGGAAATGCACGCTCTGATTGGTGACCACACACATCACCGATGGGGAGAAGTGGGGTAAAGGCAGCAATGAAGCGGCAAACTAAGCCTTAAAATATTCAGTGGGCTTCTGTGGACCCAGTTGGGGACCTGGTTGGCAAGGAGTGTGAGGAAACCTGGGGACTTCTGGGCCCAGAGTCAGTGGCATGGCCACGGAGGACTCAAGTGGAAAATGGAGCTGCCGGCTGATGGGAAGAGGAGGCATGTGCACAAGAACACCCACACGAGCAGATGGTACCCACGTGACCTGGACTGGATGACTGGATGATCAGAGCTCAACCAGGAGAAGAAAGAAGAGGGGGAAGAAAAAAAAAAAAAAAAGATTGAGCTGACTCAATCTGATGAACTTGACCTATACC
Organism: Chrysochloris asiatica; assembly: GCF_000296735.1. Lineage (NCBI taxonomy): Eukaryota > Metazoa > Chordata > Mammalia > Afrosoricida > Chrysochloridae > Chrysochloris > Chrysochloris asiatica. The sequence continues at coordinate 4,094,722 of NW_006408694.1, read as the reverse complement.
TACAAATGCAGTGACTCAAAAGAGGCAACAAATCCTTACAGTAAGAAATATTCCCACCCCCTCCACACACAGAGTAGACAGAGATGGGCAACTTGGACATTGGATACCCAAATGGGGAGGGGGGAACTACAAAGGCAAGAAGTAACTGGCTTACAAGCTTTCAAGAGGGAACCTAGAGCTAGGGGACATGGAGGAAGGCAGAATCACCAGTGAGTACTATCCAATCTGTCTAGGCAGAGCTGATGAAATGAAATACAGATGGGTAACTCATGATACTGTAGTGAATAACGGTTATCAAGATAGATTGTGAGGGTTGGAAATGCAAAGGTAGACGTTTTGTAGCAAGGAAGGGAGTGATTATTTCTCCAATCTAGGAGCAGAGGTCTCTGGGACCATCAATGAAGATGAGCCGGGAGAGGGACCCTACCCAGGGAAGCAGGGATGCTTGAGATGGAGACAGAGACAATGACGTGGAGTGATGAAGCGGCTGGGGACTTTGGATCCAGAGAGGGAGAGGGACTGTGGGCCGAAGATGGGGGGGGAAGGGGAGCGGGGGACGTGTAGAGGACAGGTTTCTAGGATATACTCTTTGGTCGGAAGATGATGTATGGAGGGGATTGGAACCATGGCAATGAAATGACATACGATGGAATGAATGTAAAACTAAAGTTCTATCATGTAAACTATCATATAATTCACACACACACACACACAAATCAGTTGGCTGTATGTGAATGGGTTAATTTCTGGATTCTCGAGTCTCTTCCATTGATCAATATATCTTTCATTGTACCAGTACCAGGCTTTTTTTTTTTTAAGGTTTTTATTGTGGAGCTCTGGTAGTGTAGTGGTTACGAATCAGGCTGCGAACCTTAAGGTCAGCAGTTCGAAACTACCAGCTGCTCCGCGGGAGAAAGATGAGGCTTTCTACTCCCGTAAAGATTTACACCCTTGGA
>NW_006408694.1:4089159-4092746 GCF_000296735.1 Chrysochloris asiatica | reverse complement strand
TGATTTACATGGTGGGCAGGGCAAAAAAGGTAACAATTCCTATTAGTGCGGTGATTCTTGACATGAGAGCAAAGACACGTGGCACATTTAAGGGCCTACCAGGCTGTTTTGACAACTGTAACCATGTAGTAAATTTTGAAATCAGGGAGTGAGAGGCCTCCAACCTTGTTCTTCTTAAACAGTGCTTTGCTTATACTGGGTCTCTTTCCTTTCCATATAAAGTTAGTAATTATCATTTCAATCTCTTTGAAGAACGTTGTTTGAATCTGGATTGTAATTGCATTATATGCGTAAATTGCTTTGGGAAGTATTGACATTTTCACAAGGTTGAGTCTTCTATCCAGGAACATGGTATGTTCTTCTACTTCTGTAAGTATCTTTTGGTTTCTTATAGTAGTGTTTTGTAGTTTTCTTTGTATAGATCCTTTGTTTATCTAGTTACATTTATTCCTAAATATTTCATCCTTTGGGTGGTTATTGTAAATGGTATTGCTTGCCTTATGTCCTTTTCAGTGCTGTTATTGTTGCTATAGAGGAATCCAACTGATTTTTGTATGTGTATCTTATACCCTGCCACTTTGCTGAATCTTCCAATGATGTCTAGTAGCTTTTCTTCTGAGTCTTTGGGGTTTTCTATATAGGATCATATTGCCTGAAAATAGAGTTTTACTTCCTCTTTGCCAGTTTGCATGTCTTTAATTTCCCTATCTTGCCATATAGTTCTAGCTAATACTTCCCAAACAATATGGAAAAAATGGTGACAAAGGGCATCCTTGTCTGGTTCCTGTTCACAGAGGGAAGGCTTTCAGTTTCTCTCCGTTGAGAGTGATGTAGGCTGTTGGTTTTGTATATATGCTCTTGTTTATGTTAAGGAATTTCCCTTCAATTCCTATTTTGTTGAGTGTTTTTATCAGGAATGGATGTTGGATGTTGTCAAGTGCCCTTTTCTGCATCAATCGATATGATCATGTCATTCTTTTTCTTATTTATATGGTGGATTATGTTGATTGTTTTTCTAATTTTGAACCATCCTTTCATCCCTGATGTGAATCTCACTTGATCATGATATATTATAATTTTTATGTGCTTCTGGATTCTGTTGGCTAGGATTTTGTTGCAACGTTTTGAATCTATGTTCATGAGGGATATTGGTCTATAATTTTCTTTCTTAGTGACATCCTTCTCTGGTTTGGGTATGAGGGTTATGCTTGCTTCATAAAAAGTATTAGGAAGTTTTCCGGCCTCTTCTATATTCTGGAATAATTTGGATAGAATTGATGACAGCTCTTTCCTGAATGTTTGGTAGAACTCACCAGTGAAGTCTTCTGGGCCTGGACTTCCTATGGTTGGGTGTTTTTTGATAACCTGATCAATTTCTTCTTTTGTTATGGGTCTGTTCACTTTTTCTACTTGACTCTGTAAGTTTAGGTAGGTCATGTTTTTCTAAAAATGTATTAATCTCTTCTAAGTTTTTTAATTTGTTGGAGTACAACTCTTCATAGTATTCCGTTATTATCCTTTTTATTTCATTTGGTTCCATTGTGACATCGCCGGTGTGGTTTCTAATGCGAGTTATTTGTATCCTCGCCCTCTTTTCTTTTGTTAGTTTTGACAATGGTTTGTCAATTTTATTAATCCTTTCAAAGAACCAGCTTCTTGTCCTATTGATGCTTTCTATAGTTTTTCTGTTTCCTATCTCATTTATTTCTGCTCTTATCTTCATTATTTCTTTTCTTTTGGTGACTGTAGGTTCCCTCTGTTGGTCTGTTTCTAATTGTTGTAGATGCTGTGTTAATGTGTTAATTTTTGGTTCTGTCCCCTTTTTGGATGTGTGCATTTACTACAATAAATTGTCCTCTCAGCACTGCTTTCGCCATGTCCCAGAGATTTTGGTACATTGTGTTTTCATTCTCATTTGTTTCTAGGAATTTTGTGAATTCATGTTTAATTTCTTCTTTTACCCAGTTACTTTTCAGCAGGGTGTTATTTAGTTTCCATGTATTAGACTCTATTTCCTTGGTCTTCTTATTATTGATTTCTAGTTTTACACCATTGTGGTCTGAAAAGATGGTTTGTAGTATTTTGATATTTGTAAATTTATGGAGGCTTGCTTTGTGACTTAGCATATGGTCAATTCTGGAGAATGATCCATGTGCACTGGAGAAGAATGTATATTGTGCTATTGTTGGGTTGAATGCTCTGTACACATCTATAAGGTCAAGTTGATTGATTGAGTTGTTTAGTTCCTCAGTAACTTTGTTAAGTTTCTTTCTGATTGTTCTCTCCCTTTTTAAAAGTGGTGTATAAAAATGTCCCACAATAATTGTAGATTTATCTATTTCTCTCTTCAATTCTAGTAGGGTTTCCTTCATTTATCTTGGTGCTCTTTCATTGGGAGCATAAATATTTATTATGGTAATTATGTTGCCTTGCTCAATGGATCCTTTGATTGTGAGATAGTGTCCTTCTTTATCTCTTAAGTTGTTTTTTTTCTTAAAGTTTACTTTATTGGAGATTAGTATTGCCACTCCTGCTTGTTTATTGTTGCAGTTAGCTTGGTAAATTTTTTTCCATCCTTTAACTTTTAGTCTGTTTTTGTCTTTGTGTATAAGGTGTGTCTCTTGCTGGCAGCATATTGAAGGGTCTTGTTTTCTTATCCATTCTGCCACTCTCTGTCTCTTCACTGGTGCCTTTAATCCATTGACATTCAATGTAATTATCAATTTTGTTGTTGTTCTTCTTAGGTATGAATTACTTGCTGCCATTATGTTAATTTTTTGGTAGTGATGGTTGTTCCTTTGTTCTATATGCCTTCTTGTGCTGAGTTTTTGTTTTTTGTGCTATTTCTTGTCAGTTTCTTCTTAGTTTTCATGTTTGCTTATTCTTCTTGGAAGTTCGTTTTCATGGTAAGTTATGAAGTATTAACTTTCTTTGGGGTTACCTTATAGTCTATTAACTTTTCCCTCCACTTAAGACAATCTTTTGTATCCTATAATATACCTGACCTCCTCATCACCTGGATCTCTGTTCCTACATTTTCCCCTTCATTGACATTGTTATTATTTTTATCTTAGTTTGACCTTTCAGCTCCTTCGAGTTCATTGTTGTAATTTGTTCTGTTCTGGACTCTGCTTTCCATCGTCTGAGTTTCAGGTGGTAGCCAAACCTATCAATCTCTGGTTGTTGTCTGCTCTTGTTGGTTTTCAGTCCAAAGAACTCCCTTTAGGATGTTTTGAAGTGCTGGATTGTCTTTGACAAAATCTCTTAGCTTCTGTTTATCCTGGAATGTTTTGATTGCACCATCATATTTGATTGACAGTTTTGCTGGATAGACGATTCTTGGTTGGCAGTTTTTTTCTTTTAGGATTTTGTATATGTCTCCTCAGTGCCTTCTTGCCTGCATGGTTTGTGCTGAATAGTCAGAGCTTAATCTGATTTCCTTGTCTTTGTAAGTACCATTTCTCTTTTCCCTGCTGCTTTTAAGAGTGTCTTTTTATCTTTCATTTCATGTCTTGGTGATTTTCTTTTGGGGTCTATCCTTCCTGGGGTACGTTCAGCTTCTTGAATGTTTATCTCCTCATCTTTCA
>NW_006408694.1:4086504-4087623 GCF_000296735.1 Chrysochloris asiatica | reverse complement strand
GGATGGCCTCAGAGGATGTCCTGTGTCTTAACTGATTTCTAAATCACAATGTTTTCCTTTATACCGTGATTTTTCCACTGGCGGGTGCAGGAAATTGACGCCCTGACCCTTATGCTAGATTCAGATCTCTGGTGCTGTCTCATGGGAGCAGTGACTCTAGGTTTTTAGCCCCTCCCCCACGGAGCCTGTCCTACCTGACTCTGCTCTGCTGCTGCCAAACTGGAAGTTCCTTAACAGTATTTAAGAACATCCATATAGCTTCCATTTAAATCACCAAAATAAATTAAAAGTTCACTTATTCAGATTTATTTTCCATTTCACAATTTATCATCTTGAAACTAAATCAATGATAAACACCAAGAGACACAGTTTGCTGAGGGGTCACTGTGAGGTCATTTGTCATTTACTCTAAATTTACTTGCAGGTGCATGAAAGGTCACCATTCCCTTTAGCCTTCAAATATCCTGAGTTCTTTCTCCTGGGTTTAAGTAAGAATGATTATGAGAGTGGCAAAAAATGAAAGTAAACAGTATTCCTGGCTGTGAAAGTTACAAAAGAATGTATTCAGGTTGAAAAAGACATGGAGTAATAAACCCAGTTCTGGGAGTAGAAACATACCCTCGTATATTTATTTGAAAGCTTCACATAAAACATTGAGCCTCACTAACCTTTGCTAGTCCATAGGGACACTTCTATCCTTTATCCTCTTCTCCAATCGAAAGGAACCATTTTTAAGCACCCAGTGGGAACAAGACCATCACCTGAACTTGAGCTTCACAAGTTCAGGGGCTGAAGGTTCAGATGCTGGAAAGAAAAAGTCATAAAAGAAAGCTCAATGAGCAAGCAAGAGTAATTATAACAAAAACAACTAAGAAATAAATACACTTGTTTTAAAGAAAAAAAAATTTTTAGTCTTTTTTCACTCACTTCAATGTTTATGATAAATCATTGTAATAAAAAAATCAATAATAATTCAAAATTAATATTCTGAAAGTAGGGGAAAAAAAACACAAAACAAGCCAAAATAAAATTCCCAACCACATCTATCTCATGAAGACCAGACAAACAAGCAAGAAAGCATAATAGTGTCTTAAAAGAAGTACAGTTAGAATGTTACCG
>NW_006408694.1:4083614-4086234 GCF_000296735.1 Chrysochloris asiatica | reverse complement strand
GGGAGGGAGCAGCGAGAAAGCCGGTGGGGAGTTTCCAGAAGCAGACGCAAGTAAGTTTTAAATGGGGGCTTTGTTATCTTCTCAGAGATGAGTCTGTACCAGGAGAGGTTTAGCCGTGATAATCACCTAGGGGCTGAGGTGGTCTGTTGCTTAGTTCCCAGAATGTGGACCCTGACCATGCAATGAGACAAGTACTCTGGTGAGAAGGGTAGGTGCTCAGTGCCTGTTTCCACCAGCCTGCCAGTCTCAAGAATACACCTCAGAAACAAGTATGGAGATAATTTGTCTCATGTACTTGGAACAGGTTATCAGAAGGGACTAGTACCTTGAGAAGGACATCATGCTGGGAAAATGGAGGTTTAACAGAAAAGAGGAAGAACCTTAACTACATGGATTGACACATTTGCTGCAACAATAGGCTCAAACATAAGAATAATTGTGAGGAGGCACAGAACCAGACAGTGTTTCATTCAGTTGTACTTCACAGCCTATAAAAATAAGATCAGATTTTCTAAGCATAGTAAATTTAAAATTTTTCTTTTTGTTTATGTAATTCCTTCTCAAAACTATGTATGCACTATTAGACTAATTCAAAATAAAATAGCTATCATATCCAGTGCAGTCAGCATAGTAGTAAATTACTGAATATCATTCATTTGTTGGAAAGTTAAATATTTTTTATCAGAGTTATGACATTTCAAATGTCACTTTCCCCTTGGAAGATAGAATTCTATTACAAATGATTTTCCACTTACATTTTCAGATTCTTAATTTAAAACTATAGCAAGTGAAGGTCTAAGCATAATTTTAAACATAATAGTATGTAGTTGGGAGAAAACCAATAAATGAAGACTAAAGTTATGTTTTATGGGATTTTACAACCACAACATCACACCTTTGTTCTTGGTCTCCAAATATTACTATGTCTCCATTCTTAAAGGATGGAGAGTCACCTATTTGGGTGATGTGGCAGTGTCCTTCCAATAGCCATAAACACATCAGCCTCAACAATGTAGTCTAATTTCCAACATGGAAATTGATACCTCTGGTTATGGTTTCTGCATTTTGTTAGTTACTGTTAGTGTTAAACAGCCAATTCCAATCCACAGGGACATTTTGTACAACAGAAGGAAATGTATCCCTGTCCTGCACCATTCTCACAATTGCTACTACACTTGAACCCATTGTTGCTCCTAATTTATCTTCCTATTTTTTTGCTGACTCTCCACTTAACCAAGCATGATATCCTTCTCCAGGGACTGGTCCCTCCTGATAATATGTATGAAGTATGACAGATAAAGTCTGGACATCTTGGCTTCTGAGGAGCATTCTGGTTGTATTTCTTCCAACACAGATTTGTTTGTACTTCTGGCAGTCCATAATACTGTAAATATTATTCTCTTATACAACAACTCAAATGCATCAAGTCTTCTATGGCCTTCCTTATTCATTGTACAACTTTCACATGCATATTAGACTATTGAAAATGCCATGTCTTGGGGAAGGTCCACTTTAGTCCACTAACTGACATCTTTGTTCTTGAACACATTAAAGAGGTCCTGTGCAACAGATTTGCCTAATGCAATACATCATTTGATTTCTTAACTACTGCTTCCATGAGTGTTGATGGTGGATCCAAGCAAAATGAAGTCTTTGACAACTTCAATCTTTTCTGCATTTATCATGTTTTTATTGTTCCATTGGTGAGGGTTTTGTTTTCTTTAATTGAGGTGAAACACATACTGAAGGGTGTAGCCCTTGATCTTCATCAGTAAGTACTTTAAGTCCTCTTCCCTTTCAGCTTACAAGGTTGTATCATCTATATATCGTAGGTTGTCAATGAGTCTTCCTCCAATCCTAATGCTACATTCTTCTTCATATAATCAAGCTTCTCAGATTATTTGCCCAGTATACAGATTGAATAAGTGTAGTGAAAAAATATAACCCTGGTTCACACCTTTCAGGTTTTTAAACTATTCAGTGTCCCCTTGTTCTGTTTGAATGAATGCCTCTTGGTCTATGTACAGGTTCCTAAGGAACACAATTATGTGTTCCAGATAAGTCATTCTCCCCAGTGTTGTCCATAGGTTGTCATGATCCACACAGTCAAAAGTCTTTGCATAGTCAATAAAGCACAGGTAAACATCTTTTTGGTAATTTCTGCTTTCAGGCAAGATCCGGTTGTTGTCAGTAATGATATGCCTTATTTACATCTTCATCAGAGTCTGGCTTGAACCTCTGGTAGTTCCTTGTCAATGTACTCTTGAAGTTGTTTTTGAATTGTCTTTAGCAAAATTTTACTCACATGTGATATTATTGATATTTTCCAATGATTTCCACATTCTGTTGGAACACCCTTTTTTGGAATGGGAACAATCAGTTGGACAGGTAACTGTCTTCCAAATTTCATGGCATAGATGAGTGAGTGCTACCAGTGCTACATCAGTTTGTTGAAAGATTTCAATTTGTATCTCATCAATTCCCAGTGCTTTGTTCTTTGACAATGCCTTCAAGGCACCTTAGATTTCTTATATCAGTATCATTGGCTCTTGATCATATGCTAAAATGGTCGAACATCGACATTTTCTTTTTGATACAGTGACTTTGTGTATTGTTTCAA
>NW_006408694.1:4081387-4082300 GCF_000296735.1 Chrysochloris asiatica | reverse complement strand
TATTTTAATTGCATTACAATTTGAGGGGCCCATCTTATGGCCCTATATCTGAAAATAGTCTGCTGCTATTCATCATGCTTCAATATTCAGTATTCTGGTACTATCTAATAGTTTTTCACTGCTATTCATAATGTTTTTAGTGGCTAAACATTCCTTTCCTTCTTCTGAGACTGTCTTAATATGGAAGCTGTGCTGAAACCTGTCCAATTTGGGTGACCCTGTCATCACTCAAAATACTGGTAGCACAGATTCCAGCATCACAGTAGCACATAAGATACCACACTGCAACAAACTGACAGAAAAGTGGTGGATCTCTGAATAACCAATAGTCATTTCCATGACTTATTTGTCAGTTTGTCATACAGTGATGGTTTGTCCGATATTATGAAGCTGAAAGCTTTGCCAACAATGCTTTAAATAGCAGTAGGGTCAACCATATTGGAAAGGTTTTAGTGGAGCTTCCTGACTAAGGCAGACTAGAAAAAAGAAAAAACAGACTAGTTCTGAATGATTAGTCATTGAAAATCTTATGAATAAATGAAACATTGTCTAATATTACTGCCAGAGATGAACCCCTCAGTTGGAAGGTACTCAAAATATGATTGGGGAGGCATATAATGATGTATACACAACCTAGGGACAACAGGGCTCTGGGATACAGGGATTGAGACATGGTTGGAATGGACAAAAGGGGGGAAATAATGTTAAGATGCTTGGCTGTCTTTTGAATCTTAGTTTTCCTGGCATACTATTACAAAATAGACACTTGAGGGGGAGAGAAAGGAATAGCCAGAAATATCACAATAGAAAGCTTTTAGTCTGTCTTCTACCTATAACTGATTGGAATACCTAAAATGGGGCTACAACTTGCCAAGTGAAGGAGGCTTCCTGCAGAGCCTCTGCATTATATAAG